>NC_051234.1:14742129-14819629 GCF_015220715.1 Pygocentrus nattereri | reverse complement strand
GGAAAAAAAAATGCACTCAGCTTAAATGATTGCAACCAGCTCAACTAATTGTGGTCATCAGGGAATTGTAATACTGTGTAATGTGTAATACTTGTGACAGGCCTACAGTAAGAGTTTTGAGTAAGTGTCATCAGCAGCTTTTGTGATTAATATTCTGGGTGCAGAGTAGACCCTGAACATGGCCATGGCAGTAGTTGGCTGCTCCCTCTGAAGTGGGTGTGGGTGTGGGTGTGGGTGTGTGTGTGTGGGTGTGGGTGTGGGTGGGTGGGTGTGTGGGTGGGTGGGTGGAGCTCAATTGTACTGGTTATCAGACAGGGCTTTTAACAAAAAAAAAAACAACACAGAACTGAACTGCTTTGTAACACCACACAGATGGTATAAGACTAGTGCCTATATGTATGCACACAAGTATTTCAGGTCACTAAAGTGGTCCAGGATCATTACAACAATAATCAAACAGCAGGCGCACCTGGGCTAGCAAGAGATAGTAAAATGTAAAATGGTGAAGAGGAGGAATGCTGTAGAGTTAAGACAGAATGAGAGTTGGGATGTGAGATGGAGAGATTGCAAAATGAAGATAAGAAAAGCAAGTGGAAAAGGACTGCAGGATAGGGGAGATTAAAATAAGGTTGTAAAATGGAATGAGTAGAAAAACAAGTAAATGCCTGGATTTGTTGACAGCAGAGAGTCTATCGAGAGTGACCATAAGAGGGCAGTTTATAAAGCACACACTTCTACCAACACACACACCTGTCTGCATTTCCCAAGCACATTCAGACGTGAACCTTTCTATCTCATTCCCCAAGAGATTTTAAAGTTATATTTGTACTTCCACAGGCCTAGTAATAGGTGTTCCAGCTACATGCCAATTATACCTCCCACCTGCCCTTTCAGATGTGTGTGAGAGACCCTAGTGACCCTGTGACCTTTCCTGAGTTTGATAACAACCAGGCCTGAATTGGGTCTGGGTGTGTGTTGGTGTGTGTTGAATGATGTTGGTGTCTATCTCTCAGGGTGTGTGTTTTAATATGTAATAAAGCTGTACTGGTGTGATGAGAACAATAGGTGGGATGCTGTCAAAACCTACTTTTAATGTAAGTCATTGGAAGCAGTCATTTTGGGTTGTTTGTTTTGGTCCCATCTTCATGACATTTACACACAATGTAAAGGGCAACAGGCATTTTCAAATTGTGTCAAAAACTGAAAAATGGAGTTACAAGGTTTTCCTCTAACAGCGATATGGTCCTTCTCATATTGTGGCTCAAGACAATTGCTGTATAGTCATCCGTACCCACCCAACCCCTTCTCCACATCTCCTCCCAGGAGTCGAGTCTGCAGGGCAATGGGGTATTCCCTCTAGCCCAACCCAGTCACTAGTTGCCAGATTGATGGAGCAACTGGGAGTTGGGAGGTTCCTCAATTATGCCAGCAATAAAACTCACTGACTCGGACTCCCTCTGCATCTTCTATCTATGTAATTACTGAGCCCTCTGTGTGCACTCGACCCTTAGCTACAATTTTTCTCCTCCTGGGTCTTTTCATCTCTGCCTGCTGAAAGCAGAGAGATTTTTGTGAAGTGGAAGGTAAAGGGGAAGTTTAAAGCGTTAGTCATTTTTTGTCTGAGAGAGTGTGCTCCATGCACATGCATTAGCTTCATATTTTGTTAAACAGAAAGAGAATCCAAGAATGTAACATACTGCCATTTCTTTAAATCAGATCCTGCTTCTCACCTTTAGGATATGCGTGTTAGTGTCAGGATCTTCTGATTTACTATAGCAGCAGCTCAGTAAGAGGAGAAAGACCACTACAATCACATCACAGACCCTGCACTAACTGCAAACAACATTGACCCAACACTTAGTCCAAACAGTACAACCACACAGTGACTCTGAAGAGCACTTATAAACATGGACTCCAAATGTTCGACCCAACATTCCTACTCTAAACAGATCCACCAAACACACTTAACCCAGCCTGTGTGTTGGGGTTGAACTGGCTGCTTTATGGCCCATGTTTGGGGTGAGAGTGTGTGGCGGGTTGGTGTGCGGTTTGTACTGCATTGCTCATGAGTAATTACTGAGCCTGTTTGAAGTGTGCACAACTGCAGCACAGAAATGAACAACAGGCTTGAAGTGCCAAGAGTGGGAGAGAGGCTGGGAAGGACAAACAGATTTAAGTTAGTATGTACAGTTTAAAAAAATAGAACAGTATATTTAGATTCTCTCAAATGTTAGGTTCTCTTATTAAAGAACCGTAATAACTGAAATTTATACACCAACAAAGAACGGGGAAAAGCCTTTGTTTTTTGGTCAGCATTTCGTGTCTGCTTAGTCCAAACAAAGAAGCATTGAAATACTACTGTAGCCATCTAAGTGCTATCACACACCAGACAGAAAGTACAGCCCCGCAGAGTGGAGAGTTCAAGCAGCTATACCACATAATAAGCATCATAGAAAATGTACCAGAAGCTAAAAGGTACAAAATCGAATAAGTTATAATGTGACAAGGATAGCATCAGTAGCTGAGATGAAATCAGATGCTCAGTATTATTCTATTTATCTTTAGTGCTTAAAATATAATACTGTGTCGTACACCTGATGCATCCAGTATGTGGTACCCTGTAACCGTAGAAGTCCTATGTGCAACTGACTTTTCAGTGTTTTTTAATATAATGTAATTCAAAATAATAAGTTTAAAAATCTAATCTGATTCAATTGTCTTTCTCTAGTACACACAGGCCCAAGTGTCAAACAATCTAACAAAGGAGAGTAGTTGTTCTCTGTTTGGTCATGCAATGTTCGGTCAGTGTGTAACTGTAACGTCGGGGAACGATGAGGCGGACGAACATGCTGAGTAAAGCGAGTTTATTACGGGCAAATCCAAAATCAGGGTTAAGATGGTTCAGGTTCATGTAGCCAACACAAAGAGATTGGGGTTCAGACATGACGAAAGAAACACAGACTGAAATACACAACGGAGAAACAAATCAAACATCAAACGTATCAAACAATCGGTATAAAGACATATTCAAACAAAGACCAACAAACCAATGGGCAAACACAGGGCTTAAATACACAAGGGATAACAAGGCACAGGTGGAAACACAGGTGGCAATGATCAGGGGCGGAGTCAGAGAACAAGGGGGCTGGACTTAGACTCAAAACAAAGAAGCGCATGGATGATAAAAAGTAAACAAAAAGCACATGGAGGAGAGGGAGCAGCCAATTGTGACAGTAACTATGTAGGCAGACGTGGTATATGCTACACTTTGTTTTAGAATTTTTCTCCCTGCTCACGTAGTCTGTAATGAAGGCCAGTCCAGACAGAGAGAGTATCATAAGGGCTGATCAGTGTCCTGCTGTTTTTGTGTAAGCACTGAAGCAGAATGGGAAAAGGGAGTTGATCACTGGTAGAATTATGTGGTAGAAGGACAGGGGTGATGGGGTAAGAAACGTGAGCTATATTATGTGTGTGTTTATGTATAGTAGCATGCAAAAATGTTTTGTAATTTTTTTTTTTTTTTTGCAAAACAGTTCATGCAAAACATTTGTCTTGACATAAATTGTCTTATGTATATTTATTTGTTTGTGTTTAGTGCCACTCTTTTGAAAACTTTGTTTGGTTTTTGACAGTTAATTTTGCATCCCTTTCCTCTCATAGACTGCTCTAAGTTGTATGTGGGAGTCTGTATGACATTTTCCTGTTCCTGGTGACATCACTGCCCCCATGTGGCAGATACTTATAGACTTGCTAAAGGGGCAAGAAGAGACAGAGAAAGATGAAGATGGAAAGAAAAGGAGGCACATGCATCTCTGCTGTGATTAACTGCTTCATAAAAGTTATATTTTGGGATGCATTAATACCAATACTGATATCAGGTATCGGTCTGATACCATGTTCATTTACTTGTACTCTTACTTATATTAATACCAACACGTCACACAGTGGAATGTTCGCAGACTGCATGACAGTTGGACACAGTCACTAGTCGCTTTAAACATTCTACCTTTGCAAATCGCCACCAGACATATGCTGCATGATTTTAGCCCATTTTAAACACACACATTCACATTCACAACTACTTCCCTAATACAGATGGAGACATCTGTGGCAAAAAGTCAACATTTACCTACCATGCTACCATGTTCATATGTGCCAAATTTACTCTGTTACTGAATATAATAGCTAGGTAATTAAACATTAATACTGTGATTTGTTTTTGTAAAGTACACTGTAGAGAGATTGTCTTATTGTGTACTTCACACATGCCAGACTTTAACTTCAGTGCACAGTGTGGTACAAGTTAGCTATCAATTTCTCAGCATGTTTGCTCTGTACTAGGTGTGCAGCTATTTTACAAGGAGCAGCCTTATTTAACATTTCTGTAGCTGTCTGTAGGAACTGTGCTTGACATAGCATGTCAGTCAGACCACTTTCACACAGTGTCAGTAAATAGGCTTTGCTTTGTCCATACACAATGGTCTAATTTAACAGACGGTGTGATCCACCAAAGGTTTATGTCTGGACTTAGAGGACATTTAATCACAGCTCAACCAGACAAAAAGACTCTTGAGAACACATAAAACTAGAAACGTGGCCTCCTCGGATGCGTTAGACTCCTGTTTGATGTGATTCCTGCTGTCACTCTGCTACAGAGTCTGTTGTGAAAAGAGACTAATCAGGAGCAAAACTATGAAACTAACTTACAGTTAACTGTTCAGAAGCACTAGCTAATGTACTGCATTTAAAAATGAGCTAGAATGTAGTGGTATTGATTTTATTTTTATTATTGTTTTTATTTTGATCAGTCTTACCTCCCTTTCTATTTACAAGACTACCTTTTGATAAAGAAAGTGTGGAAACAAACTGCAATGAACCAGTAGAGACCGTAGCCTTCCTCTACTTAACGCACTGCAATGTCTTCTAGACTAATAGAATGTGACAAAAAGAAAATCTTTGGAATTGCTAAAATGTGTCTTTGTCTCATTCTAAAATTAAAAGTAGTGTGTGTGTGTGTGTGTGTGTGTGTGTGTGTGTGTGTGTGTGTGTGTGTGTGTGTGTGTGTGTGTGTGTGTGTGGGTTTGAAGAATGCAAAGTGAGAGCTCAAGAGTAAGTGTGTGTTTTTTCTGAATTTTCTGATGGCTTTTTAAAAACGCTGAAGCAGAAATCTGTTATTGAGGCCACTCAGACCAGCAGAGCTTAAGTCATACACACTCTCACTCTCTCACACACACTATCCTCTCTCTCTCACACACACACACAGACACACACACAGAGCCCAGTCTCTGTGTCTCTCTCTCGTGCTTTCTCACACCCATACAAAGACATGCATTTTTTTAGGCTAAATGGGAAAAATGTAGGTTGTGTTTCTTGAGCATTGTGTGTGCGAGGGAGAGAGAGACAGAGAGAGACAGAGAGAGAGACAGAGAGAGAGACAGAGAGAGAGACAGAGAGAGAGACAGAGAGAGAGACAGAGAGAGAGACAGAGAGAGAGACAGAGAGAGAAAACACCGTTCTCTGGATTATCTGTGTCTGTTTAAGCACTTCAGATGCACCAGAATGTCCAGAACAGAGAACTCGTCTCCAAATAAATATTTACTGATTATGATCAGTCAAACACTTTATTGTTTGACGGAGGCTTTATTGTATTTTTATCTATTTTATCTATTTATTATCTTTATTCTTTCTGAACGACTTATGTGCATTATGTATGAGCATGTGGGTGATGTGCTTGCCAGAGTGTCCAGCAGTTTCTTCATTCCACTAACAGAGTAGTTAAAATGAGATCCAAGTCAGGCTTTACTTCAACTGTTCAAAACTGCTTATTTATAATAAATTGAATTGATACATTTTTAATCAATAATTTATCAATTATACATGTAAATGAATATGAATGTGGATGAATTTTCATCTCATAACATTGGAGTATGTTCTGTAGGTTAGTGTTCTTACAGTTCATACTCAATTTTAACTTTCTTTGAAATAGATTTTCAGCGGGTTGTTTCTCTCACATATTGCCTGTAAAATTAAATTGTAAATAATACCATAAACCAAAAAGCCTGTCATGTGTAACATTCAAAGCAAGCATTTTGTAATTGCGGTAGTATTTCATGGCTGTCCTCATTGGACCTGACACTGAAGTCTAGTCTTCATTTTTAACCTTGTAAATTTAAAGCAGAGATGTTTTTCTTAGTGTATAGTGATTTAAGCTGGCTGACCCCTCCTGTTGGTGTTATAACTCAGAGCAGTGATTATACCTCCCAGCACTTACAGACCTGCTTACATCATGTCCTCTTTTTAAGACGTGCTGGTATTTGCTCATATTGAATATGACAGTGTTAGCTTGGTTTAACCAGCATGGCACATTAATAATGGGCATTAACCAAGATTACTACTACTATTGAGGTTTCTATATTAAACATTGTTATATAATGAAATGTGCAATTGCTCCAGAGATGTGTGCTTTGTTGTGTGTTTTGTGGAGTATATGTACTACACTCTTAAAAAGGATGATTCTTTAAGGGTTATTTAGTAAAGAAAATGGTTACACTTAAACACTTAAAGAACCCTTTGCATGATTAAAGGGTTTTTTGCATGTGTGCATTTGTGCTCTAAGGTCAGTACGCTGGTGCAAAACGGCTGCCGCTTTACATCAGTTTTTGTTTGTTTTGTATTGTTTGTGTGTATGTTTTGATGTCTCCCTGCTAGTTGAGGCTTTTGCCATCGTATCCACTCAGAAAGCATCTGAGAGCAGTTTTCCAACTGTGGCTCAGAGGCTTCTTGAGCTGACTGTTTGGATGATCCTACACCACTGCTATGATGCAACCTGGAGCAGCTTCTTCACTGACTGCTTTGAGGCTCTCTAGACCAGGGAGCAGATTGGCGCTACATCGTAGCTGCCTGGACTGGACAGTGCTCAGCAGTTTGAGCAGCGCTACGCCACAACTTTAAGGCCTCTTGAGCCAGCTGCCTGAGCAATGCTACATCACAGCTATGTTGCTGCCTGGTCCAGCTATTTGGGTAATGCTGAGTTAGCAGCTATGATGCTGTCTAGATTTTTATTTGGTTTTTTTTTTAGATGTGTTTATGTACATGATATGTAGGCTGTACATCTGTTAAGGTTTGAGTTATTCCCTCACGGACTTTCTGGGACAGTCTAGAGGGCCGCCGTCTCAAAGCGGATGGGAGATTTGGTGGGTGGGTGGTTTGTCAGGGAGTATCTAATGCTAGGAGATAAAATCAGCCTGAATGAGACCCTGCTGCAGTTCAGCGGCAGGTGAGCCAGGATTTCAAATTATCGATATCTCTCTCCTTTTCTCTTTTGCTCTCTCTACTCATTGTGCTCCCCTGCCCCCCACTCTCTCCCTCCCTGATCACGCCACTATTTCTCCTCTTTAAGGAGTGATCATTAACCCTTTAATGTCTTAAAGTCAGCAAAAAGTAATCTATTACTGCCATTTAATCTGCTCTTCTGCTATAATAACATAAGCAACATGCGTATCCCAGTGCATTCAACAATAAAAGCAGTTTTACTACAGAAAAGAAGGACAAAATAAGACACAGTAGCATGCAGAAAATTCTAGTTCCACATGCTGATCAATTTCACTATGCCCAGCGTGCTCACACTTAGGCCATATTGGGCAATGTTTTAATAAGTTAAAGAGGACATCACCAAAGTGTTTGAATGTGTCACTGACAGGTTTGATGTGGTTGGGGAACTGTATGAGAGCTAGTGTTGCATTTAGTGTAGGTGCAGTGGACAGAGGGAACTGCTGCAGGCTATGTTCCAGTTGAATGAATGTTTAATTTAAGATTTATAATGGTTTGTCAGTAGTTAAACCTACCTGTGTGTATGTGAGCCTATTTCAGTTCCATTTGTCATCACAAGCACATAGAGGAGGGCCTATGTTCTGCTGGCAGAATTTCACTACAGGTTGGATATGGGTCTGCTGTGTCCAAGCCCTGTTCCTCTTCATTCTGCATGTGGCATATATGGGCAAGAGGGCACAGTTTCCAGAAGCACCTGGGGGAGCAGTGGTAGTAAGGATAGTGCTTCAGGCAACTCTTGATTGATCTCATGGTGGACACTGTTTGACTATGTTGGACCCATGAGCCCACATGATGCCAGGGTTTAGTTCTACTTAACATTTGTGAGAGGAGCTGTGCCGTTTTGCTTTCAGTGTGAGTCTTATTTCTTGACTTTCTCTTCTGTGTCCAAGCAAAATAAATGTACTCCTGTACAGAATTTATAGATCGTATTACATCACCGGGGAGAAAATGCTTGGCTTAACTCTGCCTCCTCTTAGGTTAAGGGTAGGATTTAGAAAGAGCTCTTCTGACTTCTCCCCTCTCCTGTTCATTCTCTCCAGACAGGTAATCTTCTACTTAGAAGTCCAGTACAAAAGGTGCTGCTTATTCCAGTATTTCTAGAAGAGAGGAAAAAGAGGCAGATGCTTGTGTTTACGGTTAGATGACAGTAAATACTTTTTCCTGGCATGCATTCCAAATAATCTGTTGACATGGATGTGGCTTCTGATGGTAGTTTTGGAGACTTGGTGACCCTAAGGTTTCACAATGCATGTAAAAGTGGCCCACATCCAATCTTTTTCCTCATATGTAATGCAGATATGATATCTCTGTGGCAGTGTGAACAACAAAAAAAGACATTGAATCTGACATTTTTAATTCCGATTTGGAACACTTTTGTATACTTAAATCTGATATGTAACTTATACGTGGTAATGCAGGTAATACGTGGTCTGAACAGCCAGATTGGAGTTCAGGTAGCATTTACATTTATGCAGCTCAACATTCAGCAGTTTTGCACTGCTGAGACCACAAAAGCATTTGATGCTATGTTTCTGTACAAACAAAATTAGAAGAGACATATCCAGATCAATCCGTGTTTTAAGAGATTTTGAAAGACATGGCCAAACATGGCCAAAGACAAGGCTGCAGGATTAAAGTTAAAATTCTAAAAGCAAAGTTTAAAGAAAGCAAGGTTGCAAACCAAAGAAGTGGCCATGGACTGCGATTTTTTTTTTTTTTTTTTTTTTTTTTTTTTTTTCCCTTCTTTTCTTTCTTTTTTTTTTGGTTTCTCCTACTATCCTTCCTACTGTGCATGGGGGAAAAATAAACTTTGGTCAAATTTGGAACAAATAATTGGAACTTTTTATCCAGTCAATTGCCCTAACTGTAGATGTATTTTCAGGTGAGTAGCTTTTTTTGTTTGTTGGATTTGTTTTTTTTTAAGCCATTCCTTTACTTATGAGGAATACTTGGTGCTATGTTATGAGGTTTTAGCAGAGTTTTGGAGTATTTAAAGTGCAATATGATTTATGGCAGTTGAGAAGTATGCAGAAATGTTGCAAAGTGGAGCTGTATAATTAGCAGAGCAGAAGACTGTGTCATCAGGGTCTTTCTTCTTAGCTGAAGCTTATCTGAGGCATTATTTTCCAAAACTGTCCTTCCTTGAGTGAGAGGGAAGAAAAGAGAGGGGAGGGTTAAGAAAGAGATCTTCTGACTCCTGGAGGAGTCAGAGCTCAAAACTTGTTCTCTTCTGCCTATTCATTCTCTCCAGACAGGTAGTACAAAAACTACTGCCTATTCTAGTACTAATAGAAGAGAGGAAAGATGGGCAGGAGGGGAAATAGAAAGGCAGACCTGGCAATAATTTGCATGATTCCACACCAGCTGCCCAATCTACTAGCCCCTCCAGCAAATCCTCCCACAACACCACCCCTACCATCTCATCCACAATCCTATACAACTTCTCTAGACCCAAGAACACCCTTTGCTTTGGTAGTGCTGTGCCATGCCATTGTGTACTGCATGCACGTAGGAAAGTGTGGAACCTCAGATTGTGCATGAGGAAAGATGAAGATGAGGAGTGATGTTCATTATCAGGAAGAGCTTTCATGTAGCCTTGTGGAGAAGGCCATCTCCCAATGTCTGGGGTCTGGAAGTTATTCAGACGCTTCCAGGCACTGCAGGTGTGTTCTGTTTCCTGATCACTGTTTACTAGCTCCTCCAATCATAGAGCGGCAGAGGATTTTAAAGACCTCTGACTGGTTGTTTGCTATCTCTCTGTGTTGAGGTGATATTGTGCTGTCATAACATAACAGAAATTAAAGGCCTTCACTGATTTTGCACAGACAGTGCAGCATAAAATGTATTTTTCTGCCCATGCAGCTGTTTGTCTGCTCTATATAAATCTGTACAACGTTTGGAGTGATGTTGTTTTGTTCCTTTATGAGCTGAATGAAGTTTTGGTTTTTGGAATCCAATTGAGCAAATGTTTCTTTCTCTCTGGCCCTCAATCTCTCTCTCTCTCTCTCTCTCTCTCTCTCTCTCTCTCTCTCTCTCTCTCTCTCTCTCTCTCTCTCTCTCTCTCTCTCTCTCTCTCTCTCGCCCTCTCGCCCTCTCTCTCGCCCTCTCTTGCTCTCTCTCTGTCTGTCTCTCTCCCTCCCTCCCTTCCTCTTACTTATTCACTCTCTGGAAACAGATGATTATTTCTATATCGAGCGATTATTTATATCAATAATTTTAGCCGATCTGTGTTGACTACCAACTACAGGGTGCTGTGATTGTTTAGCCATTGCTACTTTAGCTGATTTAAAAGAAATACTTGGCATGGGGAATGACATTTTCGTGCTTTTTGGTATTTGAATACTGATTTTTAAAAATATTTTTTATGTTTAGTATTCAGTGATCCCAACAAGAAATATTATATCAGTCATTTCATTCAAAGCTCCAACCTTCCTTACTAGCCTTTAGTATAGTATATATAGAAACATTTTCCCGTAGTTCATCAGTGCAATTTTCTTTGTTAATGCCAAGCTAATGTTGATGTATCTACAGGTTATTGAACAAAGCTATGTTCTTGTGTAGTGCATGTTTAGAATGTTTCATACACTTATGGTTTCTGACTAAAAGCACATTCTCTACTGTTTTATACTGTTCAGTCAAAAACTGAACCCTACTAGAAAGATTCTGGGACTCATCTGATATATTTGAAAGACCTATAAGAACCATTTTAGCAAGGCATATTTTCTGTGAAGTCTGCATGTGGTGTCTACTACCAATACTGTTTGCATTCCACGGTTGCACTTACCTGCTACATTACTCTTTATTCCGGGTATCCAAAACCATGCACTACCATGTGTGTCCTAAACCATGCACTACCATGATAAATAGTATGTCAAGGACAGTACACCACAAAGAGAAGACCATTCATTAGTGTAGTATGTGTAGTATGGGAGAGTATAGGTTTTGCTGTAGTCTTTCTTCACTCTGCACACTCATACACAAAATCGATGGCACCTTTTTAATCGTGCATCTTCAACCAACCCTACTGTTTTGTTTTCTGGATTCTGTTTGATCTACAGTTAAAATTAACATGTACAGTTTCCTAGTCTTTCTGTATTTTTTTTTTAAGTAAATGCAGAGGCATTGTGTTTCAGAGGTTGACAGTTTGGTTATGCCTAACATACATGCACAGTTAGGATCAAATCATTGTTAAATTAATTAATCATTTTAAGCTAGTGCGTATGTGCATGGTGCATGTGTTTGTATGTGCGATGTGTGTGGCATGGTGCAATGCAGTAGTTGAAAAGCTTTCATCACTCTGAAGCCTTGCCCTTGTCTTCGTGGGTGGTACAATCCTTTGCACCATTGTAAGATCCCATCAGACTAGCTCCTATAAACACACACTCTAGCAACCTGCACATGTACACACACTGCTTTTTCCTCTTCCTCTGAACATATACAAGCATAAGATAAAAGGGTGCTCTCAGCGGGTAAAGAGGCACTCAAGCCCACCGTGCTCACTACTGCATGTGTTGACAAATTGGGCAGCTCAGGAGGCTCTTTATCTCCCCACACAGCCTCTGTGGCCACTGCAGCCCCCTACAAAATCACCCTCAGCCCCTGACTGACTGAACATGTATGTCCATCTGAAGATTTTCATACACCACACCTGCAGCTTGCTCAACCCTGCTATTCTTCTGCTAATTATTTTCCAAAGTTTATATACAGATGTCTTTGTCTGGTGTCAGAATATATACAGGTTTTAAACTTTAAACTTGCTTTAAAGTTTAAACATTTAATTAAACATAATTCCTCATTCCCTTGTTTACAAATTAGAAGTCTGTAATACCTGTGTCAAATTTTACGTCATTATTTCAACAGGAATATGTCTGATTTCTTTACTCCTACTTAACTCCTCCACAACAGTCTACTGTTGGCCTATCCAAGGGCCTTTAAAGTGCCATATGTGTGTATGAAAGCTAAGTCATCGTTTTGGAGATTGCATCATGCCCTATTGATGAGGGCTGTCAAGCTGCTGCTCCTCTTCTACCATCACAGAAAGCAATTGAAAATCAGTAAACCTGCTTTTCTCTCAGTCTGATTGGGGGCATTTCATTTATTATTTGAATGCTCTGTTTAAAATAAACAGCCTGTAGTGTATTAATTGAGTCTGCTCTTATAGCTCAGCTTTGTGCATCATATACAGGGAATGTGCTCTGGATTGATGGGTCAGCAAAAGGCTCCAGCTATTAACATTGTATTAGGAGCCTTTCTTGATATTACTTTGTCTTTGAGTGTATAGAGACTAGCTGTCACCGGTCTTCAAAAATTTTCATCAGTTATTTTCAATATGTTATTGAAAACTGTTATGTTCTCCAGAAGGCCTCCTGCAGGTTAAATTACTTACCCCAGTTAACTGCTAAAAATAAACAATGAATAATAACTGGGTAATAAACAATGAAAACTCACAGGCTCAAACCTTTAATCCTCACAAATTGCAACCCCATTTCCAAAAACGTTTGGACAATGTAAGTAAAAACAAAATGCAATGATGCACAAATCATTTAAACCCTGTATTTCATTAAAAATAATACAAAGACAACATGTCAGATGTTCAAACTGAGATGTTTTATAGTTTTTAAAAATATATCTATCCATTGTGAATTTGATGGCAATTTGATTGGGGTGCATTAGTGCACATGGCATGGGCGATGTGTACATCTGTGAAGGCACCGTTGATGCTAAACAATATATACATGTTTTGGCAAAATATGCTGCCACCACATTCTGCATGTACTACCACAGCATTGCTTCATATTAAAAAAGTCCAGGTGCTAAACTGGCCTGTCTATGGTCCAGACCGGTCACCCACTGAAAACATTTGATACATTATGAAATGAAAAATTCGACCACGGAGACCCTGAACTGTTGAGCAGCTGAAATCCTATGTAAAACAAGAATGGGAAAACATTTCACTTTCAAAATTACAGCAATTGGTCTCCTCAGTTCCCAAATGTGTTGTTAAAAGAAGGTGATGAAACGCAGTGCTAAACACTTCCCAACTTTTTTGAAATGTGTTGTTGGCATCAAATGCAAAATTTATTTTTCAAACAACATTAAAACTTCTTTGTTTCAGCCTTTGATTTGTTGTCTTTGTACTATTTTAAACAAAATATAGGGTTTACATCATTGCATTTTGTTTTTAGTTACATTTTGCACAGTGTCCCATCTCTTTTGGAAATGGGGTTGTAGACTTTCTCACTTAAATATTTATATATGGCAAGTATGGTAAGATCAAAGAATGCCTGATCTCCAAATTGTAGGTCTAAGCTATAAAGTCTTTTGGTTACACTAGGCACATTTAATTTTAGGAGTGCAGTGCACAGACTTCTGCTTTAGCCCAACAGAGGGAAACTCAGATGAGACCATAAAGATGAGCACTGGATTTCACACTGTCTAAGAGGATAGGCTAGCAGTCTGACAGCCCTTGCAGTCTCATCTAAATGCACACTCAACCCCAGTTTAACCTCCTCTGAACCCAAATCAATCTCACCTAAACCACAGTTTCTCTCTTAAATCGTAGCCCACACTAACTGAACCTTAATTCAACTTTGGCCATCAGTTACTCCTGGATCAGATGACAGGTCCTGGCTGAGTGCTGCCTCCTCTTAGTTAGTGTGTTAGCTTGTTTTGTAGAAAATCAAGAGAAAGTGAGTAAGAGGAATGGATCAGTCCAGTTGTTGGACATTAGAAATGCGGGTTGTCCCACTTAAGCTGCACATTACCATGTTTGCTGGCTTGGTTTTTATTAATTGCCGCACGCACGTACACACACACACACACACACACACACACACACACACACACACACACACACACACACCTTCCATTTTTATATAATAATTCTTTGTATTATAACTGATTATATAACATCTTAACAGGTTAGTTTATGATTTTCATTTAATTTATCATTTAGGAAATACAGTCACCTCCACAACTATTGAACCCCTAAAGATGAGTGCAATGGCTTATAAGAAATTCTCCTTTTGGTGAATTAGCTTAATCTCACACTGAAAAAAAGAAAAAAAAGTCCAAGCTTTAATTGAAGTATTTTTTTTTCAGAGAAACAAAATCCCTCTTCAAGAATCCCTTTGCCAATAAAACAACACTTAATCTTCTCCTATCACATAAGGTTGGGGAATACAGAAGAGGGAATTTAAGACTATTCCTCTTTACTGAATCTCTCCAGATCATCCAGGATCCCAAGTTCTTCTTTGTACACTCCTCTTGAGCTCACCCTACAGATTTTCTGTGGGGTTTAGATTAGGGGTATGAAATATGATCTGGTCATATGTTTTGCATCATTGTCCTGCTGGAAGGTCCAGTGATCACCAAAGGCACTTTGTCCAGCACAGAATACATATTAAAGTGCTGTTATTTGTTTTTAAGGCACTAAATAAGCTTGCCCCGTCTTATATTACAGACCTGCTAACACCGTCAACCTGTCAACGTTCTCTTAGATCATCTTCTCAGAACTTGCTGACTGTTCCCAGGACTCTGCTGAAACTTAAAGGTGATCATGCATTTGCGGTTTATGCTCCGAGACTTTGGAACAGTCTTCCGCCCGATATTCGCCAAGCCACTTCTATCTCTGTGTTTAAATCAGGTCTAAAAACATACTTTTACAAACTTGCATTTGAATAGCAGGAGACTGTAGTGATGTGAGGTGCTGCTAGTTTTCTTTCTCTCTTTCTTCTAAGCTCTTTTTTTACGTTACTTTCGTTACGTATATTATTTGTTTTATTGTTCTTAACCCAGTGTCCTGGGGATTGATTTTATGTACAGCACTTTGGTCAATTCAGGTTGTGTTTAGAGTGCTTTATAAATAAATTCTTACTTACTTACTTACTTACTTACTTACTTACTTACTTACTTACTTACTTACTTACGTGAGTAGGGGTTATAAGTGGTGAGTAATATAAAAATCTAAAATCATAATACAAATATAAAAAAATATAAAATCATAATACTTGAAGACATTACCATGATAAGTATCACATGTTGTTTTTCTGAGGTTTGATAAGTTACCAGTAGTAACATATTTTAAAAACCCTCTGATTTTTATTCAGTGTTTCATATACTGCACTTCACTATATCTAATTAAAAAGGATTCATTATGATTAAAAAAATCAGACCTAGAGCTGCTGTAAAACTAGGTACTAGGGTTAACTGACTCCACAGAAATGGCGCACACGCCTTGGTTTGGCATGGATTGTGCTATCTGGGAAGCTCTGAATCACTAGCGCCATGAAAAAAAATGTCTTGATGGTGGGATTTTGCACCAGCTGTTCCTGTGTCTTTTTAGTTGTAGTCATAAACTGTTGTCCTGGCAGACACATTAGGGTTGTGGTCTCTCAAACCAGTCCTAAGGGCCCCCCAGACAGTTAACGTATTTCCTCTATTGAAAGTTATGTTGGATAAAAAATTTTGACCATCTGTGGAGCCCTGAGGAGTTGTTTGAGAATCACTGAATTAGCGTGGTAGTGGCAACTGAGCCATTGAAACCTGACAACAGCAGTAGCTGCCTGATCTAGTACTCTGTGGATATTCTGGTTTATCTAAGGTCAGTAATTGCAGTAGGATTCTGAAGCTCTGACAGTATCATGGGGTTGTATGAGTGCAATACAAACTGTTGATCTGTGTTGCTGCATGGAGAGGGAAAATTCCAACTTTCATGCAGGCACGGTATTTGTATTTCTGGCTATACCATACAGTATGTCACTATAAGACTTGGTTGGTACCTGAGATTTTAAAGATGTGCATAAGGGGTATCCATAGTTCCTTGGCACTAAGAAAAATTGAATAGAGCTGTGATTATTTTGATGTTTCTGCTTGCTTCAACTTAGTGGTTTTCATAGCAGTGCTCAGGTCCCCCAGACAGTCCACATTTTTCCTCTATCACAGTTTTGTGTGTTAGGTTGGAGCAAAAATGTTGCCTTGGGGTGTGATTTGAGAACCACCTTTTCAACACATCTTGAAAAGAATAGGCAATGTATTGAAGTTCAAGTAGTCAAAATAGACATTTATTAAAAACAGTCACATTGCAATACTGTTTTCAGAGCAATTTCAAGCTTTATGCACTCTGACACTCCTTCATTCTTTTTTATTTCTTTTTTTTCTTTTCTAGGGCTTTTGAGGTGGCAAATATTTTAAACATTGCAATATCATGAAAAGAAGTGGCCATAAGAAAGTCATGATTTGGTCAAAGCAGCATCAAAAATTTATCAGTTTCATTAATTTATAAAGCTTAAAAAGCTTTAGGTTTAATTTACTGAACTTGCTGTGCTTTAACCTTGGTTTAAACTATTTGGCCTTCCAGTCCTTATGCCGTCACTCTTCAGGGGCCTGAAGTAAAGGATTCCAAAAGGCCCTCTGAAGGGTTTCGGAACTCATCTGTGGGATGGAGTCTTTTCTTATCGGAAGACTGGGGCATTCCGGACTACTCTGGAGAATTCTCCTTAATCCCAACGGCATGGGAGTGATTATGGCTGCACTCTTGGGCCATTAGATCAGGCAAGGCCTGGTGGTGAAGATTATTATTTAAGAATCAGCTAAACCCTCAGAAAGTATAGAGTTCCACAGACCTTTATCAAAAGAAAATGTTATTTTTGGCCTTGTGTGACATACTTTAAACACTCATATAACATGCTATATGTTGGTGCCAAGCAGGCAATTTACACACTCATCATACCCCTGTGTGTTTGCGCTTGCACGCCACAACTAAAGAGAGAGCTGTAGTGTAGTGTAGGTTGTGGAGCAAAGTCCAACGTGTGTGTGTGTGTATGCATGTGCTTTGTCTGTCTGTCTGTCCGTCTGTCTGTCTGTGTGGACCAGGTTTATGCCGCATTGTAGGGACCAAAACCTATTCATACACTCAGGTTTTGAGGACTTTCCTTTCTTGTGGGGACCAGCTTGTGTAAGTCATTCATTTTAAGCTTAGGGTAAGGGTTAGGGTTAGGCTAGTAGTAGTCCTACTTAAGGTTTGGGTAAGTCTCCAGGAAATTAATGGAAATCTATGTAATGGCCCCACAATTCAGACACAAAATTGTGCGTGTATGTGTCTGTGTGTGTGTCTGTTGTTATGCCTTTTTTTGGAAATCTAAACAATACAATGAAATTATGTGTGTTTATGGTGCTGTATTGCTTCTATAATGGTTGATTTTGTGTGTTGTAGGTGCAGTGATGCTTGTCAGTGTGCAAGGCATTGCTGTTAATGTGGATCCTGTTCTGTCCACTTGGCTGCTGCACCAACCTCAGAGACCCAGTGCCAGTCGGCAGACACAGCAAGTATGACACACAATAAGCACAAAAAATAATAAATAGACAGTACAATAACTAGCCAATAAATACAGAATAAAGCAGAGACACATAAACAAACACATGGCTATTGATTGGAGAGTGGAGAGAAATATCTGCTTCCTTATGTGCTTATAGCAGTTCTGAGACCTGCAACTGTAGCCTGCAGAAAACCTTGCTACTCTTCTCAACTTCAATTAGTGACTAGTGTGCTTGTCCCACAAGTGTGTGGGAAGGACTGTGTACATATATATGTGCAAGCACCCTAGCTTTGATGAAGTGTGCTCCAGTACTGCCAGGGTCAGGATCCGCCTCTACAGAATGTTTCTTTTGCTGCAGGACAAGGAGGTGAAGGACTGCAATGAGTGATAAGAGAAGCAAATGTGAAGGAGAGGGTGTTGGGAGGACAAATGGAAAGGAGAAAGAAATGAAAAGAGAGAGATAAGAGGGGGTGAGACCATGACTGCCAGCACAAGTCATCAGTGCCATGAAACTATGAGACAGAGAGGAAGAACAAAAAAAAAAAAAGAGTGAAGAACCTGTAGTTCCATGAAAAAACAACTACATAATCTCTGAAAGACAGTGAACATGTGCGCTGTGTCCATGTTTCAGCTTGTTTTTTTAGGAAAAACAGATGTTGAGTTCTCTATGCCAAAGACAAAAAAGACGACTCATACTTCTATCAGCGAAAGGTGCAAAAGCTAATATCCATCATAGTATGGGGGTGTGTTAGTGCCCATAGCATGGGTGGATGCTGAGGCATATTTTGGTATTTTAGAGAGACATGCTGCCATTAAGATGACATCTTTTCCTGGGTAGTCCATGGCCTCACTCTGCAGGTGCTGCAACGGCATGGCTTCATGGGGACAGAGTATATGTGCTCGACTGGCTTGCCAGTTTAGATTGGCTTCCTGTTGAGAATGTATGGCACATTATGATCAGAAGTATCCTCAGCTCACAAATGATTAAAAAGTGTTATTAAAAGGACAGATTTTGCAACACAGTGGTAAACATGTATTGCAGGCATCAAATTAAAAATTTGTTTATATTGATATATATATATATATATATATATAAAGATGTAAATCAAAGAGGTCTAGGTTCTTTATATATATATATATATATATATATATATATATATATATATATATACAGTGCATCCGGAAAGTATTCACAGCGCTTCACTTTTTCCACATTTTGTTTTGTTACAGCCTTATTCCAAATTGAATTAAATTAATCTTTTTCCTCTAAATTCTACACAAAATACCCCATTGTGACCATGTGAAAAACGTTTTCTCGAGAGTTTTGAAAATTTATTAAAATTAAAAAACAAAGAAATCATATTTACATAAGTATTCACAGCCTTTGCTTAATACTTTGTAGAACCACCTTTGGCAGCAACTACAGCCTCAAGTCTTTTTGAATATGATGCCACAAGCTTGGCACACCTATCTTTAGGCAGTTTTGCCCATTCTTCTTTGCAGTACCTCTGAAGCTCCATCAGGTTGGATGGGAGACGTCTGTGCACAGCCATTTTCAGATCTCTCCAGAGATGTTCAATCGGATTCAAGTCTGGGCTCTGGCTGGGCCACTCCAGGACATTCACAGAGTGGTCCTGAAGCCACTGCTTTGAGATCTTGGCTGTGTGCTTCGGATCGTTGTCCTGCTGAAAAATGAACCGTCGCCCCAGTCTGAGGTCAAGAGCGCTCTGGAGCAGGTTTTTATCCAGGATGTCTCTGTACATTGCGGCATTCATCTTTCCCTCTATCCTGACTAGTCTGCCAGTTCCTGCTGCTGAGAAACATCCCCATAGCATGATGCTGCCACCACCATGCTTGACTGTAGGGATGGTATTGGCCTCGTGATGAGCAGTGCCTGGTTTCCTCCAAACATGACGCCTGGCATTCACACCAAAGAGTTCAATCTTTGTCTCATCAGACCAGAGAATTTTGTTTCTCATGGTCTGAGAGTCCTTCAGGTGCCTTTTTGCAAATTCCAGACGGGCTGCCTTGTGCCTTTTACTAAGGAGTGGCTTTCGCCTGGCCACTCTGCCATACAGGCCTGATTGGTGGATTGCTGCAGAGATGGTTGTCCTTCTGCAAGGTTCTCCTCTCTCCACGGAGGAACGCTGGAGCTCTGACAGAGTGATCATTGGGTTCTTGGTCACCTCCCTGACCAAGGCCCTTCTCCCCCGATCGCTCAATTTAGACGGCCGGCCAGCTCTAGGAAGAGTCCTGGTGGTTCCGAACTTCTTCCATTTACGAATGATGGAGGCCACTGTGCTCATTGGGACCTTCAACGCAGCAGTAATTTTTCTGTATCCTTCCCCAGATTTGTGCCTCGAGACAATTTTGTCTCGGAGGTCTACAGACAATTCCTTTGACTTCATGCTTGGTGTTTGCGCTCTGACATGCAGTCAACTGTGGGACCTTATATAGACAGGTGTGTGCCTTTCCAAATCATGTCCAATCAACCACAGGTGGACTCCATTTAAGCTGTAGAAACATCTCAAGGATGATCAGTGGAAACAGGATGCACCTGAGCTAAATTTTGAGCTTCATGGCAAAGGCTGTGAATACTTATGTAAATATGATTTCTTTGTTTTTTAATTTTAATACATTTTCAAAACTCTCGAGAAAACTTTTTTCACATGGTCACAATGGGGTATTTTGTGTAGAATTTAGAGGAAAAAGATTAATATAATTAAATTTGGAATAAGGCTGTAACAAAACAAAATGTGGAAAAAGTGAAGCGCTGTGAATACTTTCCGGATGCACTGTATATACACACACACACACACACACACACACACACACACACATAGTAGACATAGTACAATTGACTAACACTTTAATACCAGCGTATGAACGATGACTTATTGGGCTTTCGCAGCTATAGATTAAAAATAAATATAGTGTTACATCATCAGAAAAAAAACTACATTATTAACTATAGTTTTTTATTATGTAAACAAGAATAATTCAAGAAAATAGTATATTATCAATAGTCAAATAAGTTATTAGAAATTATAAATTTAAAAATCTAATAAGGTATTACGTTATTGGTAAAAATGGCATTATGCGGTCAAGACAAGGCAAGCAATTACATTATTAGGTATTATTAAATTTTTCACCAAGTTAAATGCACATATTTTTTGTTTCTGGATGTTATTATTGGGAAATTATTATAATCTTTATTAATTATTAAATCTAAATATAACACTTAGTGTTGTGATTAAGTTTTAGGGTTGGAATAAGAGGTCAGTATTATAGATTTAAGATTATTTAGATCATTATTTTTGAGCCATTGCCTACAGAAATATAGGCAGGTCCACTGTACTAAGTAAAAGTCAAGAGGCCACCTTTCATTTTTTAAGCTTTCATTCAAAAATGGTTGTTAAGTAGCAGTTGTTTAACATTCAGGAGATATTTTTAATGGACTCAGATAGATGATCATCTACTTGTATGAGTAAGGGTAAAATTAAAGGAAAATAACTGAAAAAAACAAAAGTTTCCAAAACTGAAGATGTAAAAATGAGAAAATCAAGCTCCACTCAAGTAGGAAAAAACCCATAGGTGTTTCTGTCCATTCTTCCACTGTTGGAAGACAACTTTGGTTAGCCTGTTAAAAAAAAGACAAAAAGAGAACTAAACTAAAGAGAACTAAAAAAGCAAATCAAAGAAAAAAGTAGCTAATGCTAAAAGAACAATAGACCCCATTGTCATTAAATGTGTTTGGGATTACTTGAATTGCAAGAAACAGTAAATGCATACAAGTATTATGACTGAACTTTGGAGGTATAGAACAAAAATCCCTGCAGATTTTTTTCTGAAAAACTGAACGCACCCTGGAAAGAATGGAAGCTGTGAAAAAAGGCAAGGGGAAAAATTGTGAAAATTGTGATATTTCGTTGTTGAGGATTCTATGTAATTGTCTATTAAATAAATGTTTTCTACTTAAAAAAATATATACTTGTATTTAATTTGTACTTGTACTTAACTTGAGTTTTGCATAGTCCTGTATATCACCGGTTTCAACCCTGAATGTGCGCTGTTCAATATAATTAGCTTTCTTTAGTTACTGATAGGTTCTCTGTGCTGGTATGACTGTATTATTCCTGTGACACCATGCTGGGCTATGGGCTGTTATTGTGCATTTCTGTTGTCATTTGCAAAATTCTGTTTCTGTGTCTCTGAGCTCAAATGTGTGATTGTGATTTAAATAAAGGGTGTGTGTGTGTGTGTGTGTTTGTTCATCATCTTTTCGCTCTTGTTGCAGACTGTTCCTATTGTGAAAATGATGAGAAGAGAGGATGAAGCATCAGTAGGTAGTACTCCACTGGCCAAGCAGTTATCCAATCAGGCGTCAGACTATGCCAGCAGCCCAGTCAAAACCAAGACTGTAACAGGTAACCTGAAATGCATACTTTTTAGCACACGCCCAAATACAGTGGGGTAGGAAAATGATCATCCACCCCAAAAAACACACCACTGAGTGTTGTGCACAGATCTCAACATTGCAGTAGTAAGGCCTGTGCTAGTACAGGAGC
Organism: Pygocentrus nattereri; assembly: GCF_015220715.1. Classification (NCBI taxonomy): domain Eukaryota; kingdom Metazoa; phylum Chordata; class Actinopteri; order Characiformes; family Serrasalmidae; genus Pygocentrus; species Pygocentrus nattereri. Next base: position 14,797,416 of record NC_051234.1, on the reverse strand, counting down.
TAAGTGATCTTACCTTACGTAGTTAAAAGCAGCTGATTACTTTCTACCTTAGTGGCTATTTCTGTCAGAAGCTCCTGGCTTTGAAGCCTTGTCCTTACACTAAACATTAATTTTTCAGGTCATCCTTTTCTGCATGGGTATAAACTTGTTACTTTAGATCAGGGGTGGCAAACTCAATTGCACAGGGGCCCAAAATTCAAAACACACTTTAGTTTGCGGGCCAAACAGAATAAACATTTATTGAACACACTAAATGTTTTTTGAACATAAATATGAATACAAATAGACAGGAATGTTATTCTGGAATAAAAAAATAAACTTAAACTTTAAATAACATAAATTTCTTGCTCTCCATAAAATATATCCACTCAAAATTATACAAGTTAGAAATATGAACATGCTGCAAAAAAACAAAACCTGGAAATCTAAATAAATTTTGTGCTTTTCAGCAACAACAATTAACGAATCAAAACATTCAGTTTTCTTTGCTCTCATGCCATTTTATCAGAGCTGGATGCTTGGCATCTTTTTTTGGCAACAAGTTTGTTTATGTTTGGCGTGAGGTGCCGTGTTGTGGAGACTCTCAGGATGGATTGCAGGTGCTCATCAGTGAGACGACTCCTGTGTGCTGTTTTGTTTGTCTTCATCACTGAGAACAGCTTCTCACACAGATATGTGCTACCAAACATGCACAAGGTTCGAGCCGCATGTAGACGGAGCTGGGGCATTGCTGCGGGAATGGAGTGAATAAACTCTGTGGGCCCTGCAGTGTCGTACTTTGCCTTTAGTGTCTCATTACACTGCAGCTCAATCAGCCCCATCTGAATCCACGTCGTTTCCACGTCAACGGCAAATGGGTTGTGAAGCAACTCAAAATTAATTTTTTGTTTTTCAAAGTCACCAAAGTGCCGCGCGAACTCTGTGCGCAGTGCGCTCAGTTTGTCAGCAAAGTGCGTATTTATGAACAATGTTGTGCCGACTTGGTTCAGCATTACTTGGCAACAGTTTCTCCCATTAAAGCAGCTTCACTTGAAATACCTTCACTGCGTCATACATGTCAGTGATCATGCGGTCACGTCCCTGGGGCTGGAGGTTTAACGCATTGAGACGAGCTGTTATGTCAGCCAGAAACACCAACTCACATTTCCACTTTTCATCCCGCAAAACAGTGGAGTCTTTTCCTTTACTGTCCATGAACTGACAGATTTCGTTGCTGAGCTCAAAAACTCTGTTGAGAACTTTTCCCCGACTTAGCCAACGCACCTCTGTATTATAAGGGATGTCGGCAAACTCTGAATCTGTCTCCCGCATAAAGGACTGAAATTGCTGGTGATTTAAACCTTTACCTCGGATAAAGATTACGATTTGCGTTACAGTGCTCATTACATGGTCCATCTTCAGGACTTTGCCACATAGTGCTTCCTGGTGTTTGATGCAGTGATATGCTGTTAACTCACCAGTACAGTTCTCCTCCTGCATCTTCACTCGCATCCTTCGCACTAGTCCACTTCTTTCACCGCACATAGCCAGTGCTCCATCAGTTGTAAGTCCAATAAGTTTGTCCCAGGGCAGTTTCATGTTGGTTACACTTTGACATATGTTTTCAAAAATGTCCTTTCCAGTCGTTGTCCCATGCATCGATTTAATATTTCCTCTGTAAAGTGAAAATTGGAGTCCACCCCACGGATGAAGATGACTAGCTGTGCAGTGTCAGTCATGTCAGTACTTTCATCGACAGCAAGAGAGCATGCAATAAAGTCTTTGCTTCTTTCACTCAACTGTGTTCTTAAATCAGTGGCCATCTCACAAACCCGAACTGTATTTCTACTTAGGCTTAAATTTGCCAGAATCTGTTTTTTGTCTGGACATATGACGTCACACACCTTGATCATACAGCTCTTCAGAAATTCTCCCTCGGGCTGCTTGAGCAATCTCCTTCGCCACGATAAAACTTGCTTTCACAGCAGCTTCACTTTGTGATTTTGCACGGGTAAAAAGCGTCTTCGGAAATGTCAGCTTCTTTTTTAACTCTTCTACTTTCTGTATCTTTTGCTCTGCATTCAGGTCTTTCAGGTTATCCTGATATTTTGTCTCATAGTGCCGTCTTAGATTAAATTCTTTGAATACAGTCACAATAGCGCCACAAATGAGACAAACGGGTTTACCGGCAATGTCAGTAAACATATACTCAGCCTCCCATCAGTTTTGAAAGGCTCTGTTTTCAGAATCAACTTTTCTCTTTGGCATCGTGAGGGGCTAGCTTCGCAATAACTTGTAGTAACAGACACCACACTTGATTGGCGCGGAAAGCGCTCCGAAAGGCAGCTGAAGTGCTGCATTATGGGATCTGTAGTTTATTGTGTTACCAGCGCTTCATATTGCCAGGCCATTAGTAACAATATTATAAAATTATCTTGGGGGCCAGATATAATTGCAAGCCAGGCCGGATGTGGCCTTGAGTTTGACACATATGCTTTAGATGCATCGGTGCAGTCCATGGGTCACTTTGAAACAGTGTACTTAATCTCTGCATTGATTTGATGAGACATAGCACTGCTAGAATTATCTCACATGTAATCCTCCATTAGGCCATTTGTAGGCAGGCCTCTGAATGTGTGTATGTGTGTGTATCTGAACAGTATATAGTTTTGAGGCCTCATCTGTTGTGTAGTTCTTAAATTTGGCTTGATGGCTTTTGCAGTGTTTAGATCTCCCATCGCCAAAAAGCAACACTTAACATCAGTTTGAGTAAACACTACTCAGGGTTCCCCTGCACACCTGTACGTACACACACACAAATACTTGAAGAGTCTAGCAGGCTGTGGTGTGTCAGCCTCACTTATAAAGTTAAAACTCACTGAAGCAAACAAACTCCACTGCTCTCCTTTAGGTTCTGGGCAAACACCAAGCTCACTGTGAATGGCAGAGTGCGTGCTTAAAGGAGTTGATCACACACTCCCATGCTGTGTTTAAGGAACTCAGCATTGCTGTGACTTAGTGATAACAGAGTATAGCTCAGGCACAAAGCTCATGGCCCTGCTCTTTAGACTTAAAAAGGTGCTATTCTGGAATCTGAGACTTAACACAAGTCCCATCTAATGGTCAGGGCCAGGACTGTAAGCCATGATGCTGTTGCAACAAGGAGAAAAAAGGCTGTCTGCCAATCGAAGTACTAGGACTTCAGAAAACAACTACTTATATAATAGGTTATCAACAGTGTTTTTGGTAAACTCAACAAAACTAAAAATTATATTGTTTCACTGAAAAAAAATGAATAATTGAACAAGAATGAACCTGAATTTTTTGAAAATTCATCATACAAAATGTATTGTTTTTGTTTACATTACTGTTAAAGCAGTGGGTAGTGGGACATGTCTGCCTAGGCGATATGTAATACATTCCTGGCAAAGCGATTCTGCACTAAACATGACTTGCACATTGTACTGAAAGCATCCTAAAACAAATTTATCTTCAGCCTTGTCCGTTTTTATTCTCAGTGTGGCCGTTAAATGGCATAAGTCTGGAGCCTTACAATATTACTACCGAACTGCTCAGTATGGTATTCATTTTACTGCACTGTACTTAACATGACTAACATGTTATATTATCAATTATATGTTCTGTTTCCTATGTATAGCATAAGGTTACATTTTACTGGTCTGAAATAAGCCACTTAGGCTTTTTAGTTAAAGCACTATCAGCAAGAGCAGGAAACACTTTAGAACTCAACTGCTTTAGTTTCATTTTGTTTTGCTTGTGCTGCTGTGAAATCTGCTTTTATGTATTATGCATGACACCACGCTGTGGCTTCCGCAGATCTTGTCCCCCCCGTCTTTTTTTTTTCATATAAAGCAAATATCAGAAGCCATATCGCCCCATGTGTATATTCCTATGTGTTGTAATCTATCTGAGTTAACGGACAAATTAACATTAGAAATTACAAAGTGTTTTTTCTAAAGAATACTTGAAATTTTGAGAAACTTTGTCCACTCATTGTGGCAGCCCTACTAAGTGCTAATACTCTTCTAATTCATACCGCAATGTTCTTCTCATTGCTTCATTGATAAGTTCTTTCTGTAGTGCTTTTACAGTTTATTTATCTTAGTATTTTCCTAAAATCGCATTACATCAGCCCTGAGCAGTTTTGCCATGCAAATAAGCAAGAGTTTTACCAGACGATATCAATCAGTCAACCTTTATTTTGACTCAGAAGTACATTGAGGGCAACCCTCATTTTCAATGTAGCCGAGCATTTACAAAAACAGGGATTGACATGACAAAGAAAATAATAACTACATTTAATCATTTTAAATTAAAAGAAAATTTAAAATAATAGTGAATAAAAGATAAAAGTAGATGAAAAAATAGAACTGGAGATTTAAATGATAAGAAATTAAGATTGAAAGTAGATAAAAAAATTAGTAAGGTAACAATACAATATCACAAATTTAAAAAAGTAATGATAAAAACTATTAAAAATAAAATGAGAGGAAATAAATAAATAAGTAAAAAGAGATGAAGAACTAAGGAGAACTAACACAAAAATAAAAGTTACGAATAAATATGACTAAGTAAAACAGGTACAGGCTGTCTGAAGTGACACCAGTGAGCTGAGTTTTAGTGTGTCCTGTAGTGAATTCCAGCTCACTGGTGCACTGTGACTAAAAGCAGATTTTCCCAGTTCAGTAAAAACTCTTGGTACCTGGCAGCTGATCCAATTACTAGAGCGAGTCTGATGATTATTGTTATTTGTATTCATCAATGAAGTGATGTATTCTGGCAAATGACCGGAGAGTGTCTTATAAATAAAAATCAACCAATATGTTTCCCTTCGTACCGTTAAGGAGGGCCACCCAACTTTTGCATACAGCTCACAGTGGTGAGTTCTGTACGGATCTCCAGTAATGAACCTCAGTGCAGAGTGATACACTGGGTCCAGTAATTTGAGAGAGCTGGATGGAGCATATTTATAGATAACGTCACCATAGTCCAGCACTGATAGTAAAGTTGCTTCAACTAGTCTTTTTCTGGTGTGCATGAGGAAACAGGACTATAAACAGGTCTATAAAAATAGACAGGACTATAAAAAAAAAAACCCCAGCTTCTGTCTGCATTTACTGACTAGTTTTTTTGTGTTGTTTAAAACTGAGTTTATCGTCCAGCCATATGCCATGGTATTTATATTCTGTGACTCTCTCAATAGGGCGGCACGGTGGCGTGGTGGGTAGCGCTGTCGCCTCACAGTGAGGAGGGCCTGGGTTAGATTCCCCGGCCGGGCGACCGGGGTCCTCTCTGTGTGGAGTTTGCATGTTCTCCCCGTGTCTGCGTGGGTTTCCTCCGGGTTCTCCGGTTTCCTCCCACAGTCCAAAGACATGCAGTCAGGCCAATTGGACGTGCTAAATTGCCCCTAGGTGTGAGTGTGTGAGTGACTGTCTGTGTCTGTCTGTCTGCCCTGCGATGGACTGGCGACCTGCCCAGGGTGTATCCTGCCTTCCGCCCGATGACCGCTGGGATAGGCTCCAGCACCCCCCCCGCGACCCTGACGGAGAAGCGGCTTAGAAAATGGATGGATGGATGGATGGATGGACTCTCTCAATAGTAGATCCTGCCAGGGTAGTAATATTTACAGTACTAAAATCAGTATTAAAAGATCTGGAAAACAGCATGAACTTAGTTTTCATGGCATTTAAAACTAGTTTGTGCTTATATAACGCCACCTGTAGAGCATTAAATGAGATCTGTAATTTTCTTGTTGCAGCATGAATAGAGTCAGCTGAGCAATATAAAATCATGTCATCTGCATAACGGTGAATTTTGCAGACTGAGGTTGAGGTAGCAACATCATTTATGTTGATTTCTGTCAGTGAGGTAGTTTTGGGTCCAGTCCAGAGCAGTTGCATCAAAGCCAATCTTTTCTAAGTTCCGTAAAAGAAGAGTGTGATCAACTGTGTCGAATGCTTTTGTTAAATCAATAAAAACAGCTGCACAATGTTTCTCCGTGTCTATGTCTGAATAAAGATTGTTTAAAACCAGTGTCGTAGCAGAGATAGTGCTGTGACCTTCTCTGAAACCAGACTGACATTTAGATAAAACAGAATTTTCATGAAGAAATGATTTCAATTGCTGGTTCACTAGAGATTCTAACATTTTTGCTAAACACAACCGTTTTGAGATTGGCCTATAATTATTCAGATCTGTTGTCTCAACACCTTTATGCAGAGGAATTACATGAGCTGTTTTCCAGACCCTGGGAATTCTGCAAGATAAAACTGAAAGATTAAAAATGTATAAAATGTATTCTAAAATAATCGGGGCTGCGAGACGCAATAAAAAGGTGTCCAGCCGATCGTCTCCAGTGGCTTTTCGTGGATATGGAGCTGCTAATGGAAGAGCAGTCCAGAAGAGCCATTCATGCGATGTTTTTGCTGTGCATACAACTTAAAAATTGTTTCAGAGTGTAATCAAAATTTAGTGAGGCTTTTGTTTCATGGTTCATGGTTCATGCAAAACAATATAGCAGAACACACATACAAAGGCTACTACATGCACACACACGCACTCCAAAGTTGGGCTTAACTCCACTTCCCACTACACTGCAAATTCCGGCCTTCTTGTAATTAATATTGTACTTGACTTGTGTGTAAAGCGCTTGCGCAGTGCAGGATTTAAGTCTAATGAATAAAATGTGAGTTTGGTATGTGTTTGCAGTCAGAAGCACACACCCCACATTCTCTCTGTGATGGACTGCTAGAGGAAATTTGGTTTCTTTTGCCTGGGAATGTACCTTTTGCCTTGGTGTGTTCTGTTGGGTTAGAGGGTGAGTGAGTGGTTAGGTGGGTAAAGGTCAGTAAGGTATTTGATCTGTGTGTTGTTACGTATTTTCTAAGTGTGATGATGCTGGAGGTCACATGGTTATACAGTAAGCCTGAACACACATTTATTAGCAGGATTTTGTCCCTTTTTTCAGCCTTCACAGAGTGTATAAATTGATTTGAGGGTTTCTTTTAGATGTTGGGTTTAGCTGTAATGCATGTGTTTACTATATCACACACAGCAGACCCTGTGTTTTATAGACCAGTGCTCACTTGCATAACGCATCTAAAGTATATTTATGTCTTATGTTTTCCCTTTAGCTCTGTAAAAAACTCGCCAGGGAAATGTTTCTGTAAAGTGAAAAAAGTATAATTGTTAATTTAGTTTTAGACCATACATTTCATTTTTAGCACTTTGGTTTCTGGCAGTTGCAAAATTTAAACATAAATTTACAGCTTTAAATATGCCCCATAAGCATTTAATTTGCATACTTTTGTTTATGCGATGTTTTATGCAGGACATGTACACATATGCAAAAGAGCTTCAGCATGGAGTTAGAATGTATTTGTGATCTAAGCAAAGCTATTTAATGATATATTATGATTATATACATTTTAAAAATTGTTCAAAGTTAATACATTATACTCAGGATGGTACCTCTGTCAAATTTTATATTCAGATTTGTGAAACATTACACAGGCAAACAAAAAAAAATTGCACAAGTTCCTACAGGCTGCATCAGACAGATGATATGCAGGATTTTAAAACTGTACCATATTTTACCCAAAACCATATTCATAAAAGGTGATATATACCTTGATATATAACTCTTTAGAATAAACAGACAAATCATTTTATTTAAATAATAATAATATTTTCACATTACTGTACTAGTCATATCATAACTTAATTCACCTGGGACCTTTTTGCTTGAAAATCTTGAGTTAGTTAGGTAATGTCAATATGAGGTGTAAAATGAGAGTATAGCTTCATAGTGCTTCTGGTTTGGCCTTTAGATGGCTTCAGTAATCTTTCAGCATTTCCTTACACAGAGAATTGTAAAGTCTTAGTTTGTGCAACCAGATGGATTGTGAATTTTGTTTTTAGTTGTGCTTGCATGTTTAATAGTCTCAGTGACATGGTCGTAGTAAGTTTTGACTATACAAAAATGATATTTTCTCAATTGTTTTTTTTTACTCTTACAAATGGGGATATATAAATGGAGCAAAATTTCTACAAATTCAGTATTAATTTTAAGTATTATACAACATTTTATTTCCCTTTTGATCACTAACCTTTATCAGACCTACTCCTTCAGCTCTGTCAGTCTCCTTCAGCTTCTTTCTCTCACTCTGTTTAGTAATGGTATTTTTGTAAAACCCAGATTTATGAGAACTCAAAGATCAACAAGTTAACATTTTCGCTGGCAAAAATCTTCTCACCAGACTAACCTTCAACATAGCTGTTACCTTTTAACTAATTACCACCTACATGTTGATAAATTCAGAGATATAAAAGTAGCTAAAGTTTATTCTTTATGACCTATACCCTTTTCTTTACCTCATGTAAACTTAGTTAGCATGATAACAAGTAACTGGTTAAGAACTTGGCAGCCAGCTATATTGACCACCGTTTGCACAAATCCGTATTGTAGGTAGATATCTTAGTGGTTAGGTAGATACTTATTTAAACTCTCACCCAAGACTGATATGACTGACTTACAGCTTACGAGGTATAAAATGATTTGTTTACAAGGTACAACATATATTATGATTGCAGAGGATTGTTGTCTCCTGTTATATTGGAAAATCTTCAGTATCTCAGTCAAGGCAAAGATGGATTACAACAGCAACAACATTTCCTCCAGTTTTAGCCCTGCCATGACATTATATTGCGAATTTGAAAACAGGATGGCATAATTGAATAATGAAGAATAAATGCAAAATGCTGTTGATGATATGAACTAAAAATGTGCATTCATTCAGGGAGTCCCCCTTAAAATTGGCCTAGTAATGCCCCTGCTTATTGGATGGGTTTTATGAGCTAATATGTCCTTCCTTAACGCTCACTGCTTGCTCTACACTCTCTGTCTTTGTCTAACAGAGCGTGAAAAAAATAATCGCAAAATAAAATTGATTAAAGCCAGTGTTACTGTGACACTTTTACACCAGTTTTTTCTAGGCCAGGTGGAAGGCAAATAAAACACTTGCTTTATGCATATGTTGAGTTTAGAAGAGTTATTCAAGTTGTTGTTAATTTGTTCATGTTTTGTTTGTCATGGGGCTCAGCTGTTTGTCTTTTTTAGGCTTATTACAGTGTACACAATTAGGCAAAATCAATATCATGAGACATTCAGTATTCACTTTTTTTTCCAATATCCCCCACACCTACCACGCAGCTGAATTACTTGCAAAAGAACCTGAGGTTAAAATAAGGTATCCTACTCTGTGCTACATATTCCAACCTGTTATTGCCTACTCTATCTTATACCACACACCCCTACACTCATGTCTCCTTCTCCAGAGTAAGGGTTAATCAGTCATGATCTTGTATGGCAATTCTAATTGTGGGGCTATATTACAGAAGCTTCTCATTTCTGAAATCCTGTCTGTTTAGTCACTGCTTCAGTTTGGACTGAATTTAGGACCGAAGCTATTAAAGAACAACAGTTCTTAAATTCATCATCTTATCCAAACTCCACATAAGAAAACAGTATTACAGAAGCATTATATCTAGACAACATTTCCTAAATACTGTCATAATTTTAAGGCAACCCCAAAGGTGCAGTCACTAACTACTAGGCAGTATAGTTCACTATAACATAATGACGTTACATTTATCTACATTGAAAATGGGGCTTTGCCTTTCTTTTTACAACAGTTTAGATCCCAGACACAATCTCCACCCTTTCATCTTACCTTAGTCTGTTAATGTTGATAAACTCATCAGATAAAATCTTACAGTGATGGTCATGAATAATGAGAAGACCGGGTTGAACGCACATAGTGCTGTCAATATCTTTAACATTTATTAGCTGTTTCAGCTGTGCACAAATGGTCGCTTGCTAGGTGACGAGCACAACAGTTGATTGTCATTTTTGATTAAAAAAGGTTAAGATTTCCTAACATGAGAAGATTCTATAAGATTCTTAAATTAAGATTTGCTTCTGTAATACGAATTTATGAAACAAATTATCTTGTCACCTTAAGACAAATAGGAAGTTTATGTAATATGGCTCTTGATTGATCTACAGCCAATTTGTGTTGCCTTTTTTAATACCCAAAACTCACACTGTGTGGGCTGAATTAATTGGAGTGGAATTACAATGGAATACACTAGCACATTTCCAGTACTTTGTGATATGAATAACATTATTCGATCTTTAATAGGCCAAAGTGGCATTTTAAGCTTTGGCCAATTCCAATCTGGAGTTTTTCACAATTTTCTGCAGCCCTACAAAGAGACAGTTGCTCTCTGCACATGGTAGTGTGCACCTGTGTTTCACTGAATTCTCATATTCAAAATCTTTCCTAAATGTTGTTAAGCTAATCTAGGTTAGTATTAAAGGTTAGGATTAAAGATTCCTGGAGAAATTTTCAAGCATCCAAAACAAGTGAACTCTGCATGAGGAGTGCAGAGGTTTGTGGCTGTGTCTGGCTGCAGCTGGTACCATGTACACAACACTCTGCAGTATTGTAACCACTACATCTAGAACATTCCAGGGAGCTCCAGGGCTATACAGAGGTGAGAGTCAGCCTAGGAGTTTTTACATCCCTATGGCTGAGTGCTAGTGGAGAGCAGAGGGGATAGCATGTGCTGCATTGTGGGCTGGGGGTGGCCCGGTTTCTGATGTGAACTGTTATTGGGTGGCATTACGATCACATTTGAGGACTTTTAGCTTCAATAAAAGGCGGTTAAATCTCCCTTTGTTTTACATCTTAGTTTTGGTGGTCCCCAAATTAAATGGTGGCTATTTGTTTCACACCCAGAGAATTTATTTTTTGTCTCTTCTTATGCCCTTGCTACACTGAGCTTTCTGCAGTACCATGAAAATGCCAACCGCCCAGGGGCTGTTTTTGTAATGCAGTATTGATTGACCAATATAGCTTAATGTCTTGACTGAAATCTTGTTTTCTCTCTCACTCTTACTGTTTTCGGATTATATTAAAATCCCTTTCCTCTTACAGTGCATTTGTGAGAGAATATTCAGTTTGTTTATATGCATGGTTTGTGTGTGTGTGTGTGTGTGTCCATCCATCCATCCATCCATCCATCATCTTCCACTTCTCCGGGGTTCGGGTCACGGGGGCAGCATCCTGAGCAATGAAGCCCAGACCTCCCTTTCCCCAGCCATTTCCACTAGCTCCCTGGGAGGGATTCCGAGGCGCTCCCAGGCCAGCTGGGCGATATAGTCATGCCAGCGTGTCCTGGGTCTTCCCCGGGGTCTCCTCCCCGGTGGACTTGCCTGTGACACCTCCCAAGATGCCTGTGACAAAACAAGATGCCCGAACCACCTCAACTGGCTCCTCTCGACGTGAAGAAGCAGCGGCTCTACTCAGAGTCCCTCCCGGATGACCGAACTTCTCACCCTATCTCTAAGGGAGAGTCCAGCCACCCTGCGGAGGAAACTCATTTCGGCCGATTGTATTCGCGATCTCGTTCTTTCGGTCATTACCCAAAGCTCATGACCATAGGTGAGGGTGGGAACATAGATCGACCAGTAAATCGAGAGCCTTGCCTTATGGCTCAGCTCTTTCTTTACCACAACAGATGAGACAAAAGAGCCCGCATCACTGCTGACCCAGCACCAATCCGCCTGTCAATCTCCCGCTCCCTTGTACCATCACTCGTGAACAAGACCCCGAGATACTTAAACTCCTCCACTTGAGGCAAGAGCTCATCCCCGACCCAGAGAGGGCTCTCCACCCTTTCCCGCGTGAGAACCATGGCCTCGGATTTGGAGGTACTGATCCTCATCCCGGCCGCTTCACACTCGGCTGCAAACCGATCCAGTGAAAGCTGAAGTTCATGGCCTGATGTCCCCAATAGGACCACATCATCTGCAAACAGCAGAGATGTGACCCTGAGGTCACCAAACCGGACACCCTCCATCCCCTGACTGCGCCTAGAAATTCTATCCATAAAAATTATGAATAGAATCAGTGACAAAGGGCAGCCCTGACGGAGTCCAACTCTCACTGGGAAAAAGTCTGACTTACTGCCGGCCATGCGAACCAAACTCCTGCTTTGTTTGTACAGGGCCTGAATGGCTCGTAGCAAAGAGCCATGTACCCCGTACTCCCGAAGCACCTCCCACAGAATACCCCGGGGAACACAGTCGAATGCCTTCTCCAAATCCACAAAGCACATGTGGACTGGTTGGGCAAACTCCCATGAACCCTCCAGAATCCTGGAGAGGGTAAAGAGTTGGTCCAGTGTTCCACGACCAGGGCGGAACCCGCACTGCTCCTCCTGAATCCGAGGTTCGACTATAAGCCGGACTCTCTTCTCCAGTACCCTTGCATAGACCTTACCAGGGAGGCTGAGGAGTGTGATTCCCCTGTAGTTGGAACACACCCTCCGGTCCCCCTTTTTAAAAAGAGGCACCACCACCCCCGATGTCCACGCAATGTTGAAAAGGCGTGTCAGCCAAGACAGCCCCACAACATCCAGAGCCTTGAGGAACTCGGGACGGATCTCATCCACCCCTGCAGCCCTGCCGCCAAGGAGCTTTTTTAACTACCTTAGCGACTTCAGCCTCAGTAATGGACAAGCCTATTCCCGTATCCCCAGACTCTGCCTCCTCACTGGAGAACGTGTTGGTGGGATTGAGAAGGTCCTCAAAGTATTCCTTCCACCGCCCAATGACGTCTTTAGTCGAAGTCAGCAGCACACCATCTATGTGTGTGTGTGTGTACATACATATATACACACACACACTTTGTCCACAATTAGTGTTTATTTTTATAATTAGTGTTTATTTAGTGTCTATTTAAAATTCACACATTTCCTGTTTACGGTCTGTTTAATGTTATTGCTACACAATGGGGTCTGAGAGTAACGTAATTTCAATTCTCTGTTTGTCCTGTACATATGGTAGTATTGACAGTAAAGCTGACGTAAAGACTTAGTCTATGCTTTTTGTTTGTGTATGAATGAATGTTACTGGTGGAACATTGTTGGAGTGAAAGAAATACATGGCTTCTAACAAAGAGTATTTAGGATCGCTAATTTGTGTCTTTTTGTATGTGTGTAATATGTCCAATTTATCCAGTTGACATTGCACCACACAATTTGAATAGGAGCCATGTCCGGACTGTAGGCAGGCCAGTCTAGCACCCACGCTCTCTCGTTATGGAGCCATGAGACCACAATATATTGTTCCACTGTGCATTGTCCAAGTCCAGCGACATCTGTGGCGTTTCTGGTCTTTGTTGATATATGGTTTCTGCTGTGCATAGTACAGTCTTAATTTGACAACATTTTCTTGGGCTTCCTCAGCCTTGCCCTTCAGAGATTTCTTCAGATTCTCTGAGAGGTTTGATAATATGCACCATAGAGTGTGAAATACATTAAAGGCACCCTACACGCAAAGAAGTGTTTTTTTTTTGTTGTTTTTTTTTAACAATGAACTCTTCTTTTTTCTTATCATAATTATGTGGACTGGCATTTGTGTCAGTTGTGTTACTATAGCGCATAGTTCACTTTTTTCCGTTGGGATGGCGGTATAAAAAAAAAAGCAGCATAGTTTCATAATTCACAAATTAACTTAAACTTAATTAGTGGCGTCTCTCCATTAGGGGCCAGCATTAGTCTTACCAAGTGAACAGTTAAACACTCTCTGCATGTTCAATGTGCTTTCAGTAACCAGCTGTGGGGCACAATCACAATGGCCCTTTGCTGAGTACCAATAAAAAATAATAAATTTACATACATTCATTTACATGAATGTTCAGTAAACATTTTTTACAGTATGGGCATTGCTACCCAGCTAGCCATTGTTCCTCAGAAGTTGTGGTAGCCGATCATAATAGCAAGTCGATGTAATGAGTCTGGAAAGGACAAAAACTGTTCCTTCCTTGGAGCGTGCATATGTTTTGTTTAGGCTTGTGTGCAGGTTCATTGACGAGTTGGCTGCTGCCCCTCCAGTTTGTTGAGCCCCACCATGCTGTCTGTGGCAGAGACGCCACTGAACCTTATGAGGCCTAATATACTAAACTATGCAAATGAGAGCATTAAGACAGAGCAGCAGGAAAATGCTGTTAAATGTGGTGTGTGAAGCTATTCTGGTAGCAGGTAACATGCTACTGCAGTAGCTTAGCATGCTATGGCCTCATGTCACAGCACAGGCTTATTCTGGCTTTTTGAAGTGTCACTAATGCAATTTTTGAGGATAAAGTCTAAAATCTGAATAAGTAAAGCTCTTCATTAGGACCAGAGGCTAATGTTGTGAAGAGGTTGGTTAGTTAGAAGGCCAGCAATTCCAGGTCAGCTCTCTGACGCTGCACTGAGGCAATTTTAGAGGAAAATATAAAGTGAATAAAGTGTTTTGGTTTTGCCTAATGCATAACTGTGGACATAGTACTGAAAGTTTCTACTTGAGTAAAAGTATTGTTACTGTAGTGACAAATTGTCGGACGTGGAATTTCTGAACAGTTTTTGTCAGCCAGGTGGCACGGTGCTTCTGCACTGAGCTTATTTCCGCCTCATCTTCATGACAAGTGTGAGCTCACCCAGTGTGAGCTGGAGGCTAATACAGATCAGTCTGTAGAATCAGAATATACAGTGACTCCTCATCCAACCTCACCTGAGCAGCTTGGTGTAGTCTGTTGGATATCTGGCTCGAGGTCATGGTAGAATGGTGGCATAATTTGGTTCATGGCCATTGCCAAGCATGGCTGGTGCAGTCTACATTTCCAGATGCTGGCGCAAGTGCTGCACTTTCACCTCCATATGTGACATCCACAACCCAGAGTTTCTCCACCTATGGCTGCCATGTGAAATGTGCTTTTGAATGCTAGAGCTCTTTCCCATGATGCCTTTATACAAGGATAATTGGCAGATGTTTGGGGGCTAGTGCTAAAAAAAATATAAATAAATAAACCTGCTTTTGGGCTCTGTGGAAACAGTCCTTTTGTTCCCACAGGAGCTACTGGAGATGGGGAGATATCTCCCTCTGCTCTATATTGCTGCTGTGTCTAGTGGTCTAGCTCCATAAACTGGCACGTCTGGCCTTCCACAGGTTAATTGTGACCTTCTTGAAAGGAACATAAAGGCTTCACCTGCCCTGCTTGACCAGGCTGCCGTCTTGGGAGTCATTATTGGTCAGACCCCCATATCGACGAGTCCAGATGATCCTAATCAATATAAATCCTTATTCAGATGATAGCACCAACACCTCAGATCTAAAGTTGGGGTTACTCAATGTAAGATCACTAAACTCAAAAGCAGTCATTGTAAATGAAATTATAAGTGATCAGAAGTTTGACGTTTTCTGTCTCACTGAAACATGGGTTAGACCAGATGAATATTCAGCACTAAATGAAGCGACCCCTGTAGGTTATAATTATGTACATAGCCCAAGCTCATCAGGCAAGGGAGGTGGAGTATGTGGAATCTACCAAAATACCCTAGATGTTAGTCAGAAACAGTGTGACACCTTCACTTCTTTTTAGGTCCTTTCCATTCACATTATAAATCCAGTCACAAAAAAGAATGCATTTTCGTTATTTAACATTTACAGACCACCAGGGCCCTACTGAATTTTTAAAAGAATTTAGTGATTTCACTGCAAACCTAGCTGTGTGCAGTGATAACATAATAATTGTAGGAGATTTTAAAATCCATTTTGAGAAGGCAGATGACCACTAAAAAAAGCATTTACTTCAATTCTAGACTCTGCTGGTATTACCCAAAATGTAACAGGGCCTACATACTACTGTAGTCACACTTTAGATTTAGTTTTGACACTAGGTCTTAACATTGACAAGCTTAATATCCTAACGCAAACCTCAGCAACCTCCGACTATTACCTAATTTCATATGAGCTTATTAATTAATGGCTTAATACGCCATAATATATGTACATCCCCTCACTATTCTACAAAGAGCTCAATAAAACCTTTTACCGCCCTACAATTTATAGAAAACCTTCCAGAACTATCAACCCCAGTCTCCACTCCATCAGACCAAATGGAGTTAGATTTACTAACTGATTATTTAGAAAATACCTTTCGATCTACTTTAGAAAATGTGGCAACACTTAAAATAAAAAGGACAAGACAGAAAAAGCTCACCCCATGGTACAATGATAAAACCCTTGCATTAAAGCAAACAGGTCAGAAACTAGAGTGGAAATGACAACAAACCAAGCTGGAAGTGTTCAGGACAGCTTTATAGAAATGTTCTCACTAAAGCTCGCTCAGCATATCTGGCCTCGCTGATCGAGAATGATAAATATAAGAATCAGAATCACAAAAAATCAGGCAGGTACTGAACCACAAACTCCAGAAACTCTTACCAGTGAAGTTTTTATGGAATTCTTTAATAATAAAATTGAAAATATTAGACAAAAATTCAACCCACAGTATTAAATCCAACTTGGCTGTCATCTGACATGGCTGATATAAAACATAACATAGTTGTAGAGGAAAACTTTTTACCCACTCCCACATCTAGAACTAGAGAAGATTATCTCCTCTGCAAATTGTACCACCTGCACACTCGATGCAATTCCCTTAAAATAAAAGAAGTACTACCAGTTATTATAAACCCTCTTTTAACTATAGTAAACTCATCCCTTAGCCTGGGCCATGTACCCAACGCTTTTAAACTAGCAGTTATCAAACCTCTGATTAAGAAACCAAATCTTGATGTTAACGTATTGTCAAATTACAAGCCTATTTCTAACTTTCCATTTATATCTAAGATCTTAGAAAAAGCTGTGGCCCAACAGCTTAGTTCATATCTACATTAGAATGACATATATGAAAAATTCCAATCTGGATTCAGGCCACATCACAGCACTGAGACAGCTCTAGGTAAGATGGCAAATTATCGTCTTCTTGCCTCTGATCAAGGCTATGTATTAGTGTTAGTGCTACTTGACCTCAGCGCAGCTTTCGATACAATAGATCACAATATTCTCCTAGAAAGATGAGAAAACATGGTTGGTATTACAGGGACAGTCCTATCGTGGTTCAAATCTTACTTAACAGAACGTTATCAGTTCGTCATTGTAAACAATTTAACTTCCAATTATTCAAAAGTAAGATTTTGAATTCCGCAAGGCTCTATTTTAGGACCATTAGTATTTACATTATACATGTTACCATTAGGGACAGTTAAGTAACCATGGCATTAACTTTCACTGTTACGCAGACGATACACAATTGTACCTGAGCTGATGACAAAGCCTGATGACAAATACAGATTAAAGAAAATGGAGGACTGTGTAAAAGACGTGAAAGGCTAGGTGTCGCGTAACTTCCTTCTACTAAACAGTAACAAAACAGAGGTTATCCTTCTGGGTCCAAAATTGGCAAGAAATAAATAATCAGATTTAATTTTAAATTTCGCTGACTTTCCAGTTACACCTGGTTCAGCAGCAAAAAATCTTGGCATCATAATTGATTCAGATTTATCATTCGATCAACACACAGGCATGACTAGGACAGCTTTTTTACATCTTCGCAACATTGCCAAGATAAGAAATGCCTTATCCCTGTATGACACAGAAACATTAGTACATGCCTTTAATACTTCAAGGTTAGACTATTGTGATGTACTGCACTACTGTCAGTACATCTGCACTACTGTCAGTACATCTGCACTACTGTCAGGATGTATGAGCAGGAATTTAGGCAAACTTCAACTAGTCCAAAATGCCTGCATGGGCTTGCTCCTGAGTACCTGCAAGATCTTATTTCCTATTACAAGCCATCACGATTACTCAGATCACAGAGTGCTGGCTTATTAATGGTTCCTAGAATTCATAAGGTTGCAGATGGGGGAAGAGCTTTTTCTTTTAAAGCCCCCAAACTCTGGAATGATCTTCCAGAGAATGTTCGGGACTCAGACACAGTCTCAGTCTTCAACTCTAGGCTGAAAACTCACCTGTTCAGTTTAGCTTTTGGTAGTTAATGTCCCCCCTTAGATAAAGGCGGCAGATCTAGGGGTCCATGGACACAAGGAATTATAGTAAACTGAGCGGTGCTGTTGTCCAGCCGCTCGCATGCAGTCACTCAGGTTGGTGGACGGTGGAGCAGAGGGATGCCAAACTGTTTGAGTGCTCCCATCTCTGTGTGTCCTTCTGTTTCTCTCCTTTTAAGCTGTTGTAGTCAGATCTGCCAGAGTCATTAGCCACACTCTGGAAATGTTCACATTCCCTGTTTTACATACACCTGCTACCCGCTTCAGACCATCTGCCTACGCCCCAGCTGCGGCCCCCTGCCTTGGACTAGCTGCCCACCCTACATTGAAGTTTTCATAGACTCCTAGCTATTACTACTACTACTTACTACTACTACTACTGCTATTAATATTAGTAGTATAATAATTTGTAAGGTAGTTACCAGAGGAAGATGGGTCCCCCGTTGTGAACCTTGGTTCCTCCCAAGGTTTCTTCCTGAGCTCTGGGGGAGTTTTTCCTTGTTACTGTCACTTGCTTACCTCGGAGTTTTACATTCATGTTAAAACTTTGTCTTTACTGGAATTCTGTGAAGCTGCTTTGAGACATCAGTTCTAAAAAGCTCTGTACGAATAAATTTGATTTGATTTGATTTACAAATGTGACACTGAGGCTGGACCAAGCTTTCTTGCCAAAAGTTTTAGTCCTGGGTTTATTAACCAGTACGTCATCCTGGAAGTGTACACAGACCAGTCAGACCCCTTTATGTCCTCTCAGGGCACTGCTATTTCAATGGTTCAGAAGACAGACCAGCTGTTTATATGCTTTCTGGACGAAATGGGGCTCGCTGCTCTCAATGCAGAGTCTTTCGCTGTGGTTGGTCTTAGAGATTGAGCTCACTTAGACAACTTCCAATTGTCTGTGCCTGCTACAGGCCACTCCATCAGGGGAGTACCCACGAATTGGACTGCCTTGAAAGAGGTTATAATCATTGAGATCTGGGCAGCAGATGGTCTACACCCTGAACTTTTTCTCAATTCTGTAATGTCAACATGGCAGTGATGTCAGACCTAATGCTGGCTGTCCTGTCCCACATCACGGGCTACATCTTATGTACTTTTCATGAAGTCAGCCCAGGTGATCAGGAGATATAAAACATAACACTAATTATGATTGTAATTATGGTTATATGGGTAGTGCATGGTCACTCAGAGTTAACAAGAAGATCCAGGTCCCTGAGGAAGTTTGCAGAAAGTTGTGCGATTGTATAACCCCGATGACATCACAAGCAGGGGTTGCAGGGTGATTCATTTGGTATACATCCTGTCAATCTGAAGCTGTCTACACATGGAAATATTCACTCAATAAATATTGCTCCTAGCAGTCCACTACTCACATAACCGTGTATATTAAAACACGTAAGAGCTTCGTAATGAAAAAAAAAAAATATAAATTCAATCTATTAGAATCTTCAATTTTAGCTATTTTTATCATCTGGGCTTAAATGCCTTAACACATTGAGCACAATTTATTAGTGTGTGTTATTCTGATAAAGATTAGTTGAACACATTCGCAATTTATGTTAAGCACAATTTTTTGGACAGTGAAATGTGCAATTATTTAATTCAGTCTCTTCTTTGACTGTTGTATACTGTTGAGTGTTGTATGGACTTTGAGACATCTGTGTGCAAAGGAAATACATATGCCTTATAAGGCCACTATGGATTTCTAACATTTACAATAAAAAAAAAAAATACTTTGATCTGTGAAAAAAATGCACTGCTTTTAATGTGTAAAATGAGAGATTAATTCTTATTTTAAAATGTACAGCTTATTTAGTCGACTTAATTTTGCCACTACCTCTAAATTATGCACATAAACTAAACAGCTTTCTTGATCACTGCCTGCTGATAAACTCAGCATACCAGTGTAAAGTGTGACTGAACTCACCTATGTTTATATTTTTGTGTGTGTAGAATCTCGTCCCCTCTCCATTCCGATGAAGGTCATGCAGTCATCTCCTGAGTGCTCAGTGTCTTCAGAGGAGCGGATGAAAGAGTTGATCATACGCTCCTGGGATGCTGTTAAACGCCTCACACTGCAGGTAAACTATCCAACACCAGCTTACCATACACACAAACTACCTAGCACAGCTTTACCCTACAATTTACACTAACACAGCCACCATACTACCCAATAAAGCCATACCCAGCACTATTCCAAGCAGTCTTACCAGACTGAGTCTTAAACACACCAATATTATTTCAACCCAAAAACAGTCTTACCTAACACTCTGCCAAGGACAACACACAGCTAAACACAGCCTTAACTAACACCACATACTACCGTAACCTGTTAAGTTACACTTGTTACACTCATGCCTCTAACTGCAGTGTTAGTCATTCTCATCTTCAGTACAGCAGGTTGCATCTCTGATTCCTTCTGCTGCTCTTTGCATCTCTGAATAGATCTATTGTGGGATCTCTTCCTTTATCTTCAATTTTTCTCTAAAAATTAGCAACAGTCCAAGTGCTATATGCACACACAAATATAGACTCAAAATAATAAACCTATAAACAGCTCTACTCACACTTTACTGAAGCAGTTGGTAGTGATCAGAAGTACTGTGTGTGTGTGTGTGTGTGTGTGTGTGTGTGTGTGTGTGTGTGTGTGTGTGTGTGTGTGTGTGTGTGTGTGTGTGTGTGTGAGTGAGAGAAGAGAAAGAGAGAGAATGACTTGATGAGGCAGCTGGTAGATTTAAGCTGATTGTCCAGTAAATGCTGTAATTCATACTGCCACAGATGAGCCTCATCTGATTGTATGCAAATTTTCCCATTGTTCTCCTGAGAGAATGTGAGAATTTATTATTCCACTATTCATTCAGGCCTTAGTGGATTGAAAAGCTGAGTAAAATTAGAAACAGCAAAGTGAATATACATTATTGCCATGACTTCTGCCCTGACCTCTGTACGAAAGTAGTTTGTGGCATCATCAATTTTGCACTAATGATTTGTCCTTAAGTTGTTTTTGTTAACACTTTTGCGAATATATTTACCCTCTCACTTTTAATGTTTTGTGTGTAGTAGGATAATGAACCTTTCAGAGAAATGTCAGATGTGTCATAAATACATAAAAGCAACTTATCACAGAGTTATCTTGTATAAAGTGTAGATAAATTTTAGTCTAAGGCTGATTGTTGCTCAAAACTGGTTAATTGCTGCTTTAAACTATTCTTTATGGTAAGAACATGACAAACATTTGCCAAACAATGGAATGTTTCACAAATCTGTCATAGGATAGTGAGAGAAAGTTTTTACTTAGCTGTTTTTAACAGCTATAAAAGCATAGCCTAAATTTTTGTTATATTAATAATTTAAGAAAGAACTAAGATTACTTTTAGCTGTCTGGTGACGAGTGCTAAACTATTTTGTTTTTCACCAACATCAGCTTAATATGAAACATTAGCTGGCTTGGTATATCAATGATGGAACACACCGCCTTACTGTCATCACTCCTACCACATCCATGTCAGAGTATATCACAGTATTCAAACAGAAGCTGGCAGACATCTGGGTTTCTCTGTTCTATCATAGTAGTTTGAGAGAGAAAGTTTGAGAGAGAAAGAACGGCAATATATCTGACTGTGTTAAAGCATTAACTGCAGAGTGAATCTCTCGCACCAGACAGAGTTCTCACTTTAGCTACGTTTAAACTGAAATCAGTATTTTTTTTGTTTTGTGTGAGCTATAGTAACATCAGGTTGCCTGTGCGAGTGACAAAACGCTGCTTCAAGCCAGCTGCTAAAAAAGAGCTTGCTTAGCGTTCTCCCACTCTCCAATGCCACACACTCACCATTAGTTGTGCTACTTCATGCTATTTAATGTGGGATTTTTGTTTAATCAGGGAGCTCAACAGTGATGTAAGTAGAAGATTTAGTGGCAGTTTACTCAGCCTCTGAAACCAAAGATATGTTTAGTTTGATTCAGCTTCTCAACAGGCAAGTTTTTGCTAGGTTACATTTGATATTACAGCCCCAAACTATTGTAGTTCTAGGCAATCAAGTGCTTTAAGCAATATAGAACAAAACTAAAACAAAGGGTCACAGTACATCTGGAAGTGTCCTAAGACCCTTCATTTAAATTTTGTTTTTTGTTGATCAAAGTAACTGATTGACTGCAGCCATCTTAAACACTAGATTGTAACTTGATTCGCAGTTTGCACAGCACTTAAGGAGCTGGCTTGGGTGGTTGAGAAATGTTATTTGATATTATACGCACAAATAAGTGAAAATAGTTGACTGACACAATTTACTGATATGTGCATCCTCTTATAGAAGAACTATTTTTCTCTTCATTCAAGCCAGAGGACCACAACTAGGTACTTCTTGTTAGCTAAGTTTTTTTCATGCCTTGGTTCACATGGTGACTTTAGATTCCACCTAAAGCCACTCAAGAAAAATAAATATACACTATATTGCCAGAAGTATTCAC
The DNA here is from genome assembly GCF_015220715.1 of Pygocentrus nattereri. NCBI lineage: Eukaryota > Metazoa > Chordata > Actinopteri > Characiformes > Serrasalmidae > Pygocentrus > Pygocentrus nattereri. The sequence goes on along the minus strand of NC_051234.1, from coordinate 14,774,985 downwards.
TCGTCTGCCTTCACACGATTATGAACTGACATCCCATATGAGTGACATCCCATTCTTAATCCTTTTGATTTAATATGATGCCGGCCCACCCTTTGCAGCTATAACAGCTTCAACTCCTCTGGGAAGGTTTTCCACAAGGTTTAGGAGTGTGTTTATGGGAATTTTTGACCATTTTTCCCGAAGCACATTTATGAGGTCAGACACTGATGTTGGATGAGAAGGCCTGGCTCACAGTCTCCGCTCTAATTCAATTCTCGCTCATTCATGCCTTTAGCTTGCTTTGTGCACTGGTGCACGCTCATGTTGGAACAGGAATGGGCCGCCCCCAAACTCTTCCCACAAAGTTTGGGGCATGAAATTGTCCAAAATGAAATTGGTCTGCTGAAGCACTAAGCAACTAAGGGGCTGAGCCCAACTACTTAAAAACAACCCCACATCATAATCCTCCCTGCACCAAACTTTACACTACATAAATGGCCACTCCTATTTTATTCACCTCTCTCCTATATTTACAGTCCTTAAATAATGTTAAATAATGTCCTGTTTAGCTAAAATTTTAGAACTTATAATAAATAGTCAACTTAAATCACTTCTACACGAAAATTCTGTCCTGTTTAACTATCAGTCTGACTTTAGAGAAAGACACAGCACCATCTCTGCTACCACGCTGGTTTTAAATTATCTCTACGTGGCCATAGACAGGAAGAAGCAATGTGCTGCCATCTTTATTGAGTTCGATTAAGTGTTCGATTCAGTTGATCATACTGCTCTTCTAAGGAACTTACAAAAGATTGGCTTTGATACAAATGCACTAAAATGGACCCAAAATTACCTTTCAGACAGACAACAATGCATAGCACTGAGTAATTACAAATCAGATTTCTTGAGTAAATCCAAAAGAGTACCACAAGGTTAAATTTTGGGCCCAGTTTTATTCAATATAAATGTTAATGCAAAGTACACCTGTATGCAGATGACATGGTTTTATACTGTTCAGCTGACTCTGATTATGCTGCAGTAAGAAAACTGCAATGCTCCTTTAATGCTCCACAGGTTGCTTTGCGTAAACACAAACTGGTTTAAATGTTAAGAAAACTAAGCTCATGCTATTTTCCAGATCAACTAATACACATTTTAATTCTGTAAATATCACCACTCTGATGGGATCCAACATCGAGAGAGTCACAGAGTATAAATACCTTTAAACCACATATTAATAAATTGGTTAGCAAATGTAGGCAGAAGCTCTGTTTTTATATATATATAAATGGTAACTAATTTGATAAAACAGCTGCAGGCAGAGTGGAGGTGGTTAGAGAGCAGACATTTAAAATGACCAAGTGACACCAACGAGCTGAGCTTTAGTGTGTCCTGTATTTATTTCCAGCTCGCTGGTGCAATGTAACTAAGGGCAGATTTTCCCAGTTCAGTAAAAACCTTTAGCACCTGGCAATGAAAACTGTATGAAAATGAAAATTAAATATATATATATATATATAAATAATAGAAATAAATCCTGTTTCTGCGTGTTTGCTAGAACAAGTTGGTTGGCCCTCACTAGCAACACGGTGGCAAAAACATGTGTTTATTTTCATTTATAAAACGTTCTCTGGCCATTTGCCAGAATCTATTATGTCAATGATATCTGTAAATAATGGTATTTATCAGACTCGATCCAGTGGCTGGATCACATGCCAGGTGCTAAAGGTTTTTACTGAACTGGGAAAATCTGTTAGCTGTGTTGGTTGGTAGCTGTGAGTAGACCATATAAGTTTTGATATGTTTGGTTAATGAAGTATTTGAAGCAGCACTGGGCAAATTACATAAATCATATGCTTTGGTCAACCCTTGCAAAATAAGAATTGCTTTATTTCACCAAGTGTCCACTATCCTAGGACACTAGCTGCTCAACATCTTTTCCGGAGGCAGCCTGATCCCCATTGGCTATAAGGTCCACCACAGTGATGTTATCTGCAGTCATTCTAGATTCATTCCTCCTTTATCTGATCAACCAGCAGTTTCTGCGCATTGCTCATGCGCACCTTCGGCCGAATGTAAACAGCAACCAAAGTGAAAGAAGACAACTCTCTGGGAGAGTAGAACAGTTTACAGTTGAAGAAAAGCAACACTAGATGAGGAGCGAATGATTTTAACAGTACCGTGATGTCTGTGGTCCCTTTGTTTTGTAGGTAATCTCCACGTCTCTGTCCGTTCTGTTCAGCTGCCCAAGTTGATGGATGATAGATGAAATTAACAAACAAAAATGAGCACAAAATGTACAAGGCTCTCTCCTTGGCTGCCATTCTTTGCACCATTTTGAAACCAAGGTCTTGAAACTTAAGACTTGTGTAGCTTAGGACACAAATAACATAGTAACATAGGCAAAAAATGACAATCAGAAAGGTATCTTGGGACCTAGTTACAGATACTAACTTAACACTTTGTAAATGATCCTCTTTTCTGCTACTTCAAAATAAAGAGTAATAAGTACAATATTTTAGAATATTAGTACAACAAGTACAATATTAAGAAATTCAGTAAAGTGAAACTAAAAGTCTTGAAAGCAGTACTTCAATAAAGTGCAAATACTTTATTTGTTTAAAAATACTTTTCCATTGGTTTGACATTGATACTTAGTATGTGAGTAGTGATATTTAGTTATTACAGATTTGTGTAGGGTTAGTGGTGTTTAAGGTGAGCTGTGTTTGGTCATGAGGTAACTTGAGGTAACTATATGTGGTCTGAGTAGAGTTAATTAACTTTACCTGTGAGTGGTAGATTTAACTGTTGACTGAATGTCTGGTCGCAGAGATATGGTATGCCTTGTAGAGATTGCTAGACCACAGTCTTTAAGACAAGCTATACTCATCCCTCTTTCTTTTCCTGTTTCTCTCCGTAGCATGGTTCTGCCATTTTTGTCTCTGTGGACTCTAATCTGAACTGAGTGAGAGGTGATTCTATTTCAGGAATTTTGCAATAATTCCTTCTATTTAACACATTAATGTGTTCGACCTTGGCTGAGCAGCACGTTGCTACCAAAACTGAAACGGGATCTCCTGCAACAGAGAGGCCGTTGCCATGGAAAAATGAAGTAACACTGACCAGTGCAGCTGCCATGCATTAATGAGGAGGATATTTTCTCTCTGTGCTGTTTTTTCTGGGAGAGATGGTTTGTGTTTGGTGTGGCTCATAGAGAGCAGGCCAGATGGTTTCCATGAACAGGATCTGACCCCCGGGCTGGAGCGCCTCTCTCACACTCATTACTTCACCCTCTATCCCTCATCTCTTCCCATTCCCATTTTAACCCCCTCTGGACACCCCCCCACTGCCTCTCCCTCTGTCTGTCAGATCTTGGAATTGTCACATGATTTTTGATTCTGGTTTTGCTTTCGTAAATTGGGCCTGTATACTGGAAGAGCTGCATGAATGTAACTCGTCCTCCACATTGTCCTCAAAAGAGCCTGTTATTCTCAAGCTCAAGAGCTGTGATAGTTCTTGAGCTTGAGATAGGATGCTGAGCCTGACCTACTTCTCCAAAGAAGCATTTATTCAGTTATGGTTTAGTTTATATAGTTATATATAAATTACTGTTGTATGTTTTATGTAATTTACTCTCCATGGTGAGAATAGTAGCATGCATCTTCCAGAAGCTGCACTAAAGTATGTGAGTGCTCTGTAATGGTGTGTACTGGGAAATGACAGCACTATGTTTGTAAGGCCCATATCTTATTTTTACCCCTACCCCTTGAAACTGAGTTACAAGGGGTAGTGGTTGAAATCTTCCTCCTGTGAAATGGGACAGCCCTTCAAGAACCGGATACGTCATCAGTTTTCAACTTTTACGTAAACAGGCGAGACAAGGTTTTCCGGCCCTTTCCAACATGCTGCCTCCAGCTGTGGTGATCACACTTCTGTGTCACATGACAGGACAGGTGAATCATATTTAAAATAGCCTGAAAAAAATAGTCAGGATGTGTTTTCCTGCTTTGTCTCCATACTACAGCAATAATGGTATATCACACTGACATTTGCTATTTAGGAGGAGACTGAAAAGCATGGGTGCTCGCAAATCATTCACAACTTCAGTTTTGTATATCAATCAAACGAGTCACCAAATAAAAAAAGCACAAACAAAAAACTACATTACTTCATTAACAGCTACTAGCGCTGCTCTGTAGGTGACCCTGCCTGTCTGCAGTGACAGCAGAAGAGGGGAAATACAGCTCCTCACTGCTTAAATACATTTAGGGCATCATACGCCTTCAAAGAGGGGTGGCAATTTTTTATTATCGCCACCAAGAATTTTTTGTTGATATGAAGCTGAACTTGAAGCTTTTTAATCCCCATCTTCATGATCAGATTTTTCCGTTCCACCTTAAATGGTGCAGCAACCTTGGGTATCAAAACGTAACTGCTGCACCATTTATACTATATGCGAACGCACAAAATGGAGGGGTAGAGCTAAGTGTTAGGGGCGAGGTGGAAATTGGATTGGGTCTAAAGATTGTGAGATTCCGGTCCCTGTGTATAGCGGTGCATAGAGAGCAGGTTTGAAAAGAGCACAGAGCAAGGTGAGTGGAAAATCTGCACTCTACATTTAATCTGCCTTTTTTCTTTATAGGAATCAATGTCAATTCCCTGAAGCCTATTCACATTCTTTACTGCTTACAGCAGGATCGTCTGTCTTAGCGCCTGATCTAAGTCAAAGTAGTGACTGTGGATCTGTCATTAGCTATTTTATGAGTTATGGGTGGTGCCTTCTCTATCCCATTCTGTCCAAGATCTCCATGACCTCACACAGCCCTGGGTCTGACCCAATGCCTCTGGCCTTCTCTGTAATGCATATTCACTTGGTACTATCAAATGGATGATTTAACTTGGCTATGCATAAAAGGCAGCACAATTGATCTGCTTTCAGTAACACAGTAGTGTGTGTTGCCCACACTAAGATTCCTTTCAGCCCAATTCTATTGTGATGTTGTGTTGAACTTTTGTGACACAAATACTGGTCTCCTGGTCGCTGCAGTGGAATGCCTGGATGTATTCCCTAAACTGTATCTTCTGTACACTATTATGTCTGTCATAGGCTATATGTTTAGAGAGTACACCAGCTGTGTTAAAATTAAGCCATGGCATTCCAGCCTCCTCCCATTCCTCACACCTGTACTCAGTGGCCACTGGCACCTAAAAGCAGAGTGACCTTGGATCAACAAACACAGTGATCAAAGCATGACTGAAGCAGCAGAGCTAATGGGCCAACCTGCTCAAACAAACCAAGTCAGCTCTGCCCTGCAGGGTTTATTTTCCCTCATTGCTACCTTAGCCGCCAAGGCCGTGCACACTCATCAGCTTCTGTAAGCAGTTAGGACTGTGTGTGTGTGTGTGTGTGTGTGTGTGTGTGTGTCGGTACTGGAACAGGGGTAGCAAATTGTTGAATGATATTTCTTCTGTAGTTGGGAGCAGGTGTTGTGTTGTATTATTTGTGTGTATGTATAAGTGTTATGTGATGTATTTGCATTAAGGAGGTTTGAGCCAGTGGGCTGAGCGGGTTGATGTTTTTCTTGCGGGTCTTACTTTGGTGTATGTCTCAAAACTCAAAAAAGGCTGGTTTCCTCTCTTGCCCTGTCCTGCCCTGTCCTGTCATCTCATCTCTTTTCCTCGCAGAGTTGGAGCACATTATTTCTCCTCTCCCTTTGTTTTGCCTGCTTTATCATGGTGGGTGGCCTGTTAAGTGCCAGAATGTTGTGAGTTAGATAGAAGAGGATAGAGCCTTATTTGTCAAGGCAGTCTTCAGTGGTTTCATTGCTGAGCAGGAAGCTTTTGATAGGGGGGTGATGCGATTGTGTAACCACAGCCATGTGTTCTGTCCACAGTGGACCTTCTTCTCCCTGCCTCAGAGCTATGATGGATTAACAAGAAAACTGAGAGGGTATTTCTCACCTCTTCTTCACTGCAGCAACAGGGACGCACACCAACAAAACCGTTACAGAGCCACGTACAGACACACACAGCATCATGGTCTTCACTGAGCTCCTAAATTAAATAAAACTTTCACACATGCATATTTCTCTGTGTGAAACAAAGCTTGAAATAATATTTGTTTGATTCCACATTGGTCAGATTAGTTTTGTTTGTAATTGTAGCTCACTTAAGAGCTCACTGTTAGCCAGTTAGCAAGTTTTACAGCCACCGTGGAGTGTCTTACACGATTGAGTAGCGGTATCATGTCAGGATTGAGGCAGTGTTTTTCCAGCTCTGCACTTAATTACTTTAACTTACCTGTGTTGGTACTGGCAACATCTTTACAACTTCTCTGCTGCTGCTTTTTAAAGGCAAGTAGCATGTAAAACAGCAGGTGGATTTCTGAATGCTCACTCTTCCCTCTACAGCCTGCCTATTTGTGGGGCGGTGAGTGCAGGTGAATAGCAAGCAGCTCTATTTAGGTCTATTTAGTGTGGCCACAGGGCCATGATCTTGCTCTGCTCCATACCCTATGGGATGGTAACCTTCAGAGTGCATATTGAGGCTACAGTCTAAAAATGTCTTCATATACACAAAATGAGCTGGCCATCGCCACCCAATGGGCCAGTTGTGGTAGGTGTGAGGGTTTGGGTTTGGAACTGGGGGGTGCCTGCACAAACAGTACATACTAGCAGCTGGAACCTCTGCTGCACAGTTCCAGACCTGTGATTTTACCCTTAGGATACACATACAAATGTGACCTTTCAGCAGCAGCGTGAGATACACACAGAAGACGCATACAATGCAAAATACAAACTCATGCATGACTTTACCATAACTGTAGTTGCAGTGGCTCCAAAGAGGTTGGACTCCCAGACTACCAGGCTGCAAATGGCACCTCTTTCAGCAAGCACTCCTACAAGGGCCCAGCCATGGCACACTGGAAAAACATTATTGATATAAATCTCTTCCTTGTTTTCCATCAGAAGTTGTTAAGAACATGTTAAGATTCAGACAATCCAGGCCATGTTTATTCATGTGGTTTTACTGGGGGCCAAGCTCTATTTCTCTTGTATCTTCCCCACTTCGCTTCTTCACCAGTACTATGTGCATACTTAAATATATATTTATATTTAAATATATATATGTATGAGTCCTCACCACTCTCTCAGTACCAACTCTGCATTAGAGTGCACTATGTAAAGCACTCCTTAACAAGTTCCAAAAACGTATTTTTCCATGAAAACATTTTTTAATTCAGTTAAAATTAAAATTGTGCGGGATTTGTTCAGTTAGTTTTTTCCCCTATTCTGCTGTAGATCTTGTGTAATGAGTCTCAACCACACACTACAGGACTGACTAAATGCACACACACCTCACCCCTTCCACCGGGCTCACTGTGGCCCTGTTTATGGAAAAGAGTGGCAATCAGACTGTATTTAAGCAAAACCCAAAATGTCTTATACTAAGGTTTCACATTTAAAGTGAAGGTTATATTCAGTGAATCAGGGTGGCTTAATCAAAATATTATTTAAAGAGTAGAACTTTCAAAGCTGTATTAAAACAAGATGTGCAGCTGTGGAACCCTGTAGTGTGTGCTGAACATGACTGGAGGAAACTGCTGTCTCTGTGATATTAAGGACACAATTGTTCGACTGCCCTTGCTCTGTATTAGCATGAAAAGTCACCAAGCCACTTTTTATCCAATTAGAGTATTTAAGTTATTTTCATGACCTCATGAACATGAACTACAATTACAGATTGTAGTTCCTAAAAAAAGTGTTTGGTGAGTATATATAATATTTATTAATAGTTATACATAATGGTCTTATTATAATATTTCCCCTTGTTGCATAAACCTAAATAAATCTATATATTAAATATTTATTAATCTTTCATTTAAAGAGTTCTGTCTAGTCCTAGTTCTGTCATTTAAACCTGTTCTGTCTAGTCCTAGAGCTGTTTACACACACTTTCAATATCCTCAGAGGTAACTCCTCTTTGAAAATGTCATTGTCTGCTCCTAGTCCAACCTTAAGCCTTGATCATCATCCTGAACCCTCTGCTCACACAAGCTGATGTCCCAGTGGCATGAATATTCACCTGGCCCTGAAAGCACTTTCCACCCTGAATCACTGCTTGGTCATGCTCAAACTGCTGGACACACACTGACCAGTCCTTTCTCACATACACATTAACTCAAAGAGTGGTCATTGGTGGTTTTGGCAGAGCAGTGGCTTTCACACAGATGGGAGATTCTGACCTCAGTAGTCATTCATGCTGTTCATCAGTCCTTCTTATCCCCTGCCTGCCAGTATCCTCCAAAAACTCTGACTCACTGTCCTTCTAGCATGACCCTGCTCTCTGTGTCTTTCCCCCTCTTCTTGCATGCATACACACACACACACACACACACACACACACCACACACACAGTCTGTCCCTTTTACATTTTGACTAATTCAGTTTTTATTTGAAACCTAGCAATATCTGAGCAAAGAACTGAAGCCCCGTCTGAGGCTGTGCAGTAGTATTTCTATGAAATGTAAATCTCACTTTCTCTATATGACAGACTGTTATACTTCTTTTTCTTCTTCTTCTTCTTCTTCTTCTTCTTCTTTCGGCTGCTCCCTTTAGGGGTCGCCACAGCGGATCATCTGCCTCCATCTTGCCCTATCCACTGCCTCCTCTACTTTTACACCAACCAGCTCCATGTCCACCTTCACTACATCCATAAACCTTCTCTGAGGTCTACCTCTTCTCCTTCTACCCAGCAGCTAAATCTCCAACATTCTTTGACAAGTATATCCACTATTACTCCTCAACACATGTCCAAACCATCTCAACCTGGCCTCTCTGGCTTTATATCCAAACTGCTCCACCTTCACTGTCCCTCTGATCTGCTCATTTCTAATCTTGTCCATCCTTGTCACACCCAACGAAAATCTCAGCATCTTCATCTCCGCCACCTCCAGCTCAGCCTCCTGTCTTTTAGACAGAGCCACAGTCTCCAAACCATACATCATAGCAGGACGCACTACTGTCTTGTAAACCTTCCCTTTCACTCTTGCTGCTATCCTTCTGTCACATATCAGCCCTGACACCCGTCTCCACCCACTCCACTGCCTGCACCCTCTTCTTCACCTCTTTTCTACACTGTCCATTGCTCTGGATGGTTGACCCAAGATATTTGAAGTCATCCAAATTTACGACTTCTACTCCTTGCATCATCACCTTTCCACCTGCCTCCCTCTCATTCACACACATGTATTCCGTCTTGTCACCACTGACCTTCATTCCTCTCCTCTCCAGTGCAAATCTCCACCTCTCCAGATTCTCTTCCACCTCCCTCTACTCTCACCACAGATTACAATGTTATCTGCAAACATCATGGTTCATGGAGCCTCCTGCCTGACCTCATCTGTCAACCTTTCCATCACCATTGCAAACAAGAAGGGGCTCAAAGCTGATCCCTGATGTAACCCTACCTTCACCTTGAAACCATTTGTCACTCCAACTGCACACCTCACCACTGTCTCACTATCCTCATACATGTCCTGCACCACCCTAACATACTTTTCAGCTACACCTGACTTCCTCATACAGTACCACAGTTCCTCTCTTGGCACCCTATCATATGCCGTCTCTAGATCCACAAAGACACAATGTAGCTCCTTCTGACCTTCTCTGTACTACCAACACTCTAAACGAAAAAATTGCATCTGTGGTACTCTTTCTGGGCATGAAACCAAACTGCTGCTCACTGATCTGAACCTCTCGCCTTAGCCTTGCTTCAAAAACTCTTTCCCATACCTTCATGGTGTGGCTCATCAACTTTATACCTCTGTAGTTACTGCAGCTCTGCACATCACCCTTGTTCTTAAAAATGGGTACCAGTACACTACTTCTCCACTCATCAGGCATCCTCTCACTCTCCAGGATTTTGTTAAACAACCTGGTTAAAAAGTCCACTGCCTTCTCCATACCTCCACAGGTATGTCATCTGGACCAACTGCCTTTCCATTCTTCATCCTTTTTAAAGCTGCCCTCACTTCCACCTTACTAATTCTCTGCACTTCCTGATCCACTATGTCTCCCCCTGTTGTCCTCCTCTCTCTCTCATTTTCCTCATTCATTAGTTCTTCAAAGTACTCCTTCCATCTACTCAACACTCTCTGTTCACTCACTAGTACATTTCCCTCTCTATCCTTTATCAGCCTAACCTGCTGTACATCCTTTCCAGCTCTATCTCTCTGTTTAGCCAAATGATACAAGTCCTTTACTCCTTCTTTACTGTCCAGCCTCTCTCACAGCTCATCATAGGCCTGAGCCTTTGTATTTGCCACCATTCTTTTCGCAATGCGACTAGCCTCACAGTACTCCTGCCTACTTCCTTCATCTCTCTGGTTATCCCACTTGCCAAAATTGCAGGTCCAACTCTTTTGCACAATAAATGCCAGACAGAAGTCAGATCAGCCGCATATACAGCACACGCACTTATCGCTTAGTTGTTTGCGCTGCACAACTTACATATTTATCTGTGGGTACATTATTTGTTGGCTAAACAATTTGTGGGAGAATTTTGCACTTATATGTACCTCTCCTTCTAGATTTGGTCTTAAGCCTAGGAGCTGTAGTATACCTACCCAGAAGAGGGACATACACCGCTCAAAAAAATAAAGGGAACACTTAAACAACACAATATAACTCCAAGTAAATCAAACTTCTGTGAAATCAAATTGTCCACTTAGGAAGCAACACTGATTGACAATCAACTTCACATGCTGTTGTGCAAATGGAATAGACAACAGGTGGAAATTATTGGCAATTAGCAAGACACACTCAATAAAGGAGTGGTTCTGCAGGTGGAGACCACAGACCATTTCTCAGTACCTATGCTTTCTGGCTGATGTTTTGGTCCCTTTTGAATGGTGGTGGTGCTTTCACACTCATTGTAGCACCACACAAGGGGCTCAGGTAGTGCAGCTCATCCATTATGGCACATCAATGTGAGCTGTGGCAAGAAGGTTTGCTGTGTCTGTCAGCATAGTGTCCAGAGGCTGGAGGCGCTACCAGGAGACAGGCCAGTACACCAGGAGACATGGAGGAGGCCGTAAGAGGGCAACAACCCAGCAGCTGGACCGCTACCTCCACCTTTGTGCAAGGAGGAACAGGAGGAGCACTGCCAGAGCCCTGCAAAATGACCTCCAGCAGGCCACAAATGTGCATGTGTCTGCACAAACAGTTAGAAACTTACTCCATGAGGATGGTATGAGGGCCTGACGTCCACAGATGGGGGTTGTGCTCACAGCCCAACACCGTGCAGGACGCTTGGCATTTGCCAGAGAACACCAGAATTGGCAAATTCGCCACTGGCGCCCTGTGCTCTTCACAGATGAAAGCAGGTTCACACTGAGCACATGTGACAGACATGACAGAGTCTGGAGACACCTTGGAGAGCGATCTGCTGCCTGCGACGTCCTTCAGCATTTGGCAGTAGGTCAGTAATGGTGTGGGGTGGCATTTCTTTGGAGGGCCGCATGTGCTCGCCAGAGGTAGCCTGACTGCCATTAGGTGCCGAGATGAGATCCTCAGACCCCTTGTGAGACTATATGCTGGTGTGGTTTGCCCTGGGTTCCTCCTAATGCAGGACAATGCTAGACCTCATGTGGCTGGAGTGTGTCAGCAGTTCCTGCAAGATGAAGGCATTGAAGCTATGGACTGGCCCGCCCGTTCCCCAGACCTGAATCCGATTGAGCACATCTGGGACATCATGTCTCGCTCCATCCACCAACGCCACGTTGCACCACAGACTGTCCAGGAGTTGGCAGATGCTTTAGTCCAGGTCTGGGAGGAGATCCCTCAGGAGACCATCTGCCACCTCATCAGGAGCATGCCCTTTAGTGCACGTGGAGGCCACAGACAATACTGAGCCTCATTTTGACTTGTTTTAAGGACATCACATCAAAGTTGGATCAGCCTGTAGTGTGTTTTTCCACTTTAATTGTGTGTGACTCCAAATCCAGGCCTCCATTGGTTAATAAATTTGAATTCCATTGATTTTTGTGTGATTTTGTTGTCAGCACAATCAACATTGTAGAATACAAAGTACTCAATGAGAATATTTCATTCGTTCAGTTCTAGGATGTGTTATTTGACTGTTCCCTTTATTTTTTTTGAGCAGTGTATTTTTTTTTACTCTTTTTTAATGACCTTTTTTCCTTATTTCCTCTTTTCCCATTCACATCTTCACCAAGGATAACAACAGTTATGGAGCTGACTGTATGCTGTATTTTTTATTATATACCATATAACGCATACACAACCTACGTAACACAACACAGCATGTACTACATACCAGTATTTTCCTGTAGCGTTGCACACGGATATTGTACAGAAGTACTGTCTCAGTCTTTCTTTCCTTTTGACTGCTAAGCAATTGAAATGTAGAAGCAGAGTCATATCAAATTAACTTTACTAAGTCTCATTAATAACTGTATTTGTGTGTTTCCTGTCATAGGTGGAGCTGCAGTCATGTTGTGTGTTTGTGCCTAATGACACTCTGCCATGCCCCAGCACCATAGTGTGTGGTGATATCCCAGGCACTGTGCGCAGCTGGTATCACAACCAAGCTTCAATGCCAGGGACTCTGGTGGTCTGCCTGCCCCAGATCAGTGTGCTCAGTGTTGGACATAGGCACATGGAGCCCTTGCAGGAAATCCCCTTTACCATACCTAGACCGGTCCTGGAGGAAGGTAAGCCATGTATAGCATTCACACACAGTTTGTGCAGTTAAGGATTTCATCATCAAATCATGCCAAAAAGGGACTTCCGCTAACAGTTGCCACAAAGGTAGAATTGTATAAAATGTACACTGTAGCTTTAACTTTACCCTTCACTAGAACTAAGGAGCTGAACCCAAACTGTGAAAAACAAAAAATAACCTCAAACTTGTATCCCTTCTCCACCATCTTTATTATGCATTTCAGTAGGTAGAACTCTCCAGGCAATGGCCAAACTGAGATTTGTCCAACAGACTGACAGTTAGTGAAGCATGATTCATTGTTCCAGAAAACATGGTTCTGTTGCTTAAGTCTGGTGGTGGATTAGGATTTCTGGAAAGAAGTTGTTTTTGAATATTCAAATAGTTATATAATAATAAGAAGAGCTCAGGTCCTTTTCAAGGATTATTTGATGGTTCAGTTCAAAGAATGAACCAAACTTTTTATTACCATTTGTTAGTCTGCTTTTATTATGTAATTCATTTATTTTGCTTTTTATCTCTGTTTTTGTTGATTTTGTTTTGAATTTCATATTTTTGTAAACACTAGCTGCCCTTTACATTGTCTGAAGTAGTCATGATGAATGCACCAAAAGAAATGGTTCAGTATTACTTGGAAAACGGTTTTTAGCTTAAGTTCCTTATAAGTTAGTAATGTTTTTCCTTCTCCTCAAAAAAAAGTGACCTTTATGGAAATAGAATTTCTTTGACAGGGACATTGTATTTTAAACTAAAAAGGGAGGTAATGAAGAGACAGCATTGGGACTTTATCTTTCTGTTCTTATGTGTTTCACTTTTGTGGCTTTTCAGCTGCATCTGTGTAGGTGTGTTTGTTTGTGTGTACATTTATATGTGTTTGTACTTCTTAATAATTCTTAAATCCGGACGTGATGTGGAGCTCATTGTCAGGACTCATGCATGATCTGAACAGGCCACCTATAGTAACTTGTTTTTTGGGGTTTTTTGGAGGGTAAAGAGTGTAAATTTCTGGTGTATAACTTTATATTGCTTTTTACAACAAGATAAAGGGTGTCCTTGAATATGTCTGAAGAAAGAAGCTGTTTTTTAATGGCCTGATCAGACAAGAAATGAAAAAAAACTTGCCCTTATCTTGAAGTAGACATGATGGGTTGTTTTTAAACTTGTTGCCTACTTTCTTTTATCTAGGAGGTTTTTTTAATAAGTAAGTGTAATGATGGGGCAGCAAACATTCAATGGCGAAGGTTTAGTTTATACAAGATGCTGTTACGATCTGAGACGATCTTAGTCAATAAGAGATTAGCTATATTATCAATACTGGTGCAAAAGCTTGGTATTAAGAATGTGACTTGGTGGGGCTGTAATGATTGTGTGATAATGTGATCATTAAAAACTATAAAGCCATCTGAATAACTCATAACTTGATTTTATCAACGCAGTGGGAAGCAAACTTGTGTATCAAACTAAATGCTAGCTACTCTGCTTTTCTCTTAGACCTGAAGGCTTTGATTGGCCATTTTTCAAGTCCTGTGAAAGTAGGATTTTTTCCCCAGCCTTTCTCCACAGATATTTCCCCTTATTTATTTTTATTCATTTTATTTTTTTTAAAAGTGATTTCAGTTGCATTTATTTCTGAAAATAAGTGACTGGGCCTTCCACCTAGCTGTCTGGAGCAGCAAGAAACATATTGGGATTGCAGAAAGCAGTGCTTAAATGGTTTTAAATTCTTCATCGTGTAGAATCTAAAATGTTGTGAAGCAAAGTGCTTCTTCTCTTGAACAGCGACGAGAATATTTGAATACATTGTTAAAAAGACACAATTTACTCTGTTGTCCTGCACCACACATTCAAATAGCCTCAGTGAACTTTTCAGTATTGTCAGATTAGGTCAGTATTTTTTTTCCTGTTTTTTTTTTTTTTTTTTTTTTTTGTAGTACAAAACCAAAATAAATGACTGATGGTACTATAAAAATAACAGTAAGGTCCTTGGGCACTGTTAAAATATTTAGAAAATCTACACATTATTCAGAAGCAAGTGCATTTGCTGTAGATTTTCCTGCAACTTATAACCTGTAAGTAAGCAAGCAAGCAAGCATAACCTGTGGTAAATTTCTCTGCTATGCCAAACTGGAATGGACCAGAGTATTGTAATGCTAAGAGTGTTTTTGCTTGCCTTGATGTTGTGATTTCTGAAGTCGAACATTATAAATGCTGCACACTGGTAACATGAAAAATGATTACAACGATTAGCCAATACCTTTGTTTTCATCAGGTGACCTAATACAATTAACTGTGACTACTGGTATCTCTAAAGCAATATCCTTTCAGACTCAGTTGTCTTCTCACAGCACCTGGTCCTGGAAGCCCATTGTCCTTCACATTATAGTGATTTCCATAAACTAAAACGTGCAGGGCCAAGGATCTCCAGGGTCAGGGTTTGGAAACTCAAAGCTTTATGGAAACTCTTTGTTTTATATTGGCTAAAAGGTGTGAGTGTCAGAATTTGTAAATGCATAACTACAATAATGAGAATTTATGGCCATTATCAATTTCTTTAGTAATGTGCTTGTGACCAAATTGTTACTTTCTTATCATTCACCTTTTCTAGTCCTCATGTTCTGCCAGTGTGTCCCCTCATGTCGCAGTTTTACAGTGTTCTTTTCAAAGGTCCCTGACTGCAAGATTGCAAAGAAGTTGACAAGCTCAGTTTGCATTTAGAGTTAGTAGCAGGAATTAGGAGCAGATTACATTGATGAACATTTCATGCACCTCTTGTGTTGACTGTGTGAAGAAAAGCTTTTATAGTCTGTAACCTTATGTTTGGGTGTTGTTGTGTTTCTGTACTTCTGTGAATGTGCACATGTGCTTATGTGTGTGTGTGTGTGTGTGTGTGTGTATCTCTGTGTCAAGGTGATGCCTTTCCATGGACAGTGACAGTGGGCCAGTTCAGTATGTATACATTGCTCGGGCATCAGCGTTCTCTGTCACTGCTGGAGCCAATAGGCTGTACCTCCACCCTCGCTGTGACCTCCCATAAGCTGCAGCCCGGGCCCACAACAGGCTTTATCACTCCTGACTTCAGACACGCGTTCATCATCTGTCTGCATGTAGACTTGCAGCCTCTGCATCTGAAACTCTCCAACCCACAGGTATAACGCTACACTATTTTTCTCTTCAGTGCTCTTTTCTATCTTGGGCTCTCTCTTTCAGATTGGCTCACCATCATGTGATGCTCCTTGATCAGAGTTACAGTCTAAAGTTGAATACAGCTTGATGCAGGTTGGAAATCTTACTCAAGTACAAATACACTTTGTATATGAGCTACAATATTGCATTCTACTTTACAGAGTGTTTTATGTATAGAAACATTGATCAACCATTGATAGCTGATTGATGGCTAACAAAATCAGCCATAAATAATTAAAATTACCTCCTTTATTCTACAATCATTGTCCATTTCATCAGCCCCACTTACCATAGAGGTGCATTTTGTAGTTACATACTGTTATACCATTACATACTGTATTCCTTCTGTTTCTCTGTAAACATTTTTAGCCCCCTTTTACATTGTTCGTCCATATTCAGAACACTCATAGGACCACCTTAGAGCAAGTATTATTTGGGTGGTGGAATATTCTCTGCCCTGCAGTGACAATGACATGGTGGTAGCATGTGTAAATGTGTCGTGCTGATAGGAGTGGATCAGGTACAGCAGTGCTTCTAGAGTTTTGAACACCTTAATGTCACTGCTTGACTGAGAATACTCCACCAGCCAACAGCATCATGTGGGCAGCGTTCTTTGACCACTGATGAAGGACTAGAGGATGACCAACACAAGGTGTGGAGTGATAGATGAACTATTGTCTCTGACTTTACACCTACAAAGTGTATGAACAAGGTAAGTGTGTCTAACAGAGTGGAAACTCCAGCAACTCTGCCATGTGTGATCCATTCGATGCAGCGATCCACACTAACATACCACCACATCAGTGTCACTGCAGTGCTGTGAATGATTAACACCTGCTTTGTGGTAGTCCTGTGTGGTTCTGACCATTAAAAAGAAGGGGTGAACGGGGGCTTACAAATTATGCATGGTAATTGTGCCTCAGTGGAATAACTAAGGCTGGCCTTTACCGACCCATGTTTCAACCATGTCACACATAGTAATACAAGTGCACTATCCTGCTGTCTAACAACACACCTTCAGTATCACATCTTCTGAAGAGAGATTTTGTTATCAAGAATGGACATTATGATATGGAAAGGATGGTAGGGACAGAAGTAAAATATATATTTTTAAATTATTATTTAGGATCTCGTTTTGAGTTTTGCAAGCTATTAGAAACAATGCTAACTAGTTATTAGAGATCTTTTTTTTCTTTTTTATTTATTGGCTTCATATTGTACTTGATTAGACAAGATTAAATTGCAATTAAAATTGTAATGTCACACTGCATTTTTTAAAGTTGCACTGTGTAAGATTTGTTCATTAAGAGTGAAAAAATTTGCATTACTCAGTTCAATTCAACTTTGTCATTATAAAATACAGGGTAGTACAGTATAACGAAACACTATCAGGCTAACTTTCCAGTGCAGTAATAAAAGATGCATAGTAAACAGTGCAAAGACAAAGACAGTAAAAGACAGACAAAATGTGCATTACTGAGTCAAGAGGGGAAGGATCTGCTAATATATAGTGTTCTTGCACTGCTGTGAATCTCCCTGTAAAAGCCTGAAATATTTCAAGTCAATTCTTCTTCTTCTTCTACTTCTTCCACTTCTTCTGCTTTTTTTTCTTCAGATTTTTGTCTGCTAACTCATCATACAGTTTTCAACATATCAGCACCATTCCAATTACAGAATGTGTGATCTGATGCTTGTTTACAGCTTTTTGATCCGACACAGGGATTTCGTGCAATCTTTGTTAATTTCTGATTTTTTTCCCCCAGAGTAATGTCTCCCTAATGTACTTCTGCTTAACAGAAAAACTCACATATACTATGTCAGGGTAGACCTGCGACCTTGCATTCAATTCGTCTGGTCTGCCTTTATCATTTTCATCTTCTTTTTTTTTTTATATGTCATCCCTCATTTCTCCCATAGACTCTCATTCATTGTTCTCCCCACACAAGCCCAACTATTTCCTTGCCTAGAAGCCACTTAAATGCATGTACTCACTCAGGGAAGGTCCTCAAATTCTACCACACAGTAATACTGACCCACACTCCTCTATGTGTCATTTTCTCATCCCTCGTTCCCCCATTTACATTTATTTATTTTATGTTCACAAACAAGACATATACTTTCCTAGTAACAATTTAGCAACCGCATGGGATACCATAGCAACTGCCTAGCAACACCTTAGCGACTGCCTCAGATTCCATAGCAGTCATCTAGCAACCACTTGGAATACCATAGCTGCTACCGGAATATCACAGCAGCCACTTAGCAACACCCTAGCAACCACCATGAGTACCATAACACCCATTTGCTATAGGATATATCATGGATGGATGGATGGATGGATGGATGGATGGAGTAAGACATGCAGACCCATGAACTATGCAGAAAAACAGAAATAAATCTAGACATAAGTTAAAGTACAAGAGAAATAAAATCAAGTATAAAAGTGTATCTATTTACATGACATTTGAGACAGATTTGTTGTATTTACAAGACAGCAGGCACTACTTGTATGAGGTAGTCTAACAGCACATATTATTGACATGACTAACTTTGAGTTGCATCAGTATTGTAGTGTAAAGTGCATAGTGAAAAGTGTCATTACAGTAATAGTTGTGGTATATTGCTCCTGATCTATATAATATAGATTCTCCTGATCTTTTTCATTCTTGTATCTCTTTCTCCTTCTCCAACTTCTCATTGTCTTTTAAGTCTGTTTCATCTGTCAATTCTGCTGTATTTTGCACAGTGAGTATTAGATCAGTACAGTCTCTGCAGTAAGGAGAATTGTTGTAGAGGCTTGTAGCAGTAGGTAAAAAAGATCTCACATGGCGCTCTTTGACACAGTAACAGATGGCCACTGAATGTGCTTCTCTGTTCATCCAGTGTAGTGTGCAGAGAGTGTGAGGTGTTGTCCAAGATGGCTAACAGCTTGTTGAGCGTCCTCTGTTCTGATACACCCTCCAAAGAGTCCAGCTTGACTCCTACAACAGAGTCAACCTTCCCAATAAGTTTGTTAATTTTGTTCAGAGCACTGTTGTTAATGCTGCTGCCCAAGCACACAACAGCATAGAATAGAGCATTAGCTACAACAGACTGGTAGAATGTCCACAGAAGCTTAGTGCACACACCAAAAGACCTCAGCCTCCTCAGGAAGAAGAGACAGCTTTGGCCTCTCTTGTACACTGTGAGAGTGTTACAGCTCCAGTCCAGCTTGTTGTCCAAGTGCACACCCAGTATGTCCCAACCACCTCCACATCAACACCTTAGTCTTACCAGCTTCCTGTATTCCTCCTTCTGTCCATTTCTTGTGCACCCAACAATGGCCATGTCATCCGAGAATTTCTGCAGATGACATGACTCTGTGTTGTACCTGAAGTCAGAGGTGTACAGGTTGAATAGGAACTAACACAGTCCCCTGGGATGCCCCAACCCTGCACACAGCCTTGTCTGAGGCACAGCCCTGCAGTCACACATACTGAGGTTATCTAGTCAGATAGTCCATTGTCTGTGAGATGATGGATTCATCCACCTCCATCACCCGTAGTTTCTCCCCTAACAGCACAGGCTGTATGGTGTTGAATGCACTTGAGAAATCAAAGAACATATGATCTTCACAGTGCTGCCTGATGTGTCCAGGTGAGAGTACGTTCTGTCCAGCAGGTAGATATCCGCATCATCCACTCCAATGCAAACTGCAGAGGGTCAAGAGCTGTTTTGACCAGAGGTCTCAGATGAGCTAGCATCAGCCTTTCAACTGTCTTCGTCAAGTGGGATTTCAGTGCAACCGGTCGATAATTATTCAGTCCTGTCAGCTGCCTTTTCTTTGAGACAGGAACCACACAAAATGTTTTCCACATAACTGGGACTCTCTTCAGGCTGCAGCTCAGATTGAAGATGAACTGAAGAATTCCACACATCTGCTCTGTACACAGTTTCAGCACCCTGGGTTCAATGCCACCAGGTCCCGCTCCTTTGCTCTGCTTGAGTTTTTTTCAGTTCGACCTTCACCTGATTAGCAGTGAATGTAACATCACTGCACATTCCAGTTGTGGGGGGAGGGTGAGAGGTGTCCATTGCAGAGAGTGGTTGCTGATGGTCACAGGTGTGAATGCATGTGGTGGAGAAATGTAGTTGCATGGTGTAGTTGTGTAGGAGTGTTAATCTGCATAGGAGACAGACACAGTGGAGCAGGAGCCGCACAAAAGCTGCACAAAGAACTGGTTTAGCTCATTTGCCCATTCACGCTTTCTCCCTGCTGAAATAGGGCTGCGTTGGTTGAAGCTAGTGATATCTTTTAGCCCTCTCCAGACATCACGAGTATTATTCAGCTCTAGTTTGTTTTCCAGCTTGGACTTGTACTCCTCTTTGGCCTTCTTAATTGAGGTTTTAAGCTGCTTTGGTACCCTCTTCAGTTCCGCCCTATCTCCTGCCATGAATGCTCTATTCTTCTGGTTCAACAGAGACTTTAAGTCGCTGGTGACCCAGGGTTTGTTGTTCGGAAAGCATCAGACAGTCCTGGTGGGTATAATAGAGTCCACACTTACTTCATCAGTATCCTCACCATGTGGTTCACACAGGACATCCCATTGTGTATCCTCCAGACAGCCCCTCAGTGATTCTGCAGCCTCAGGTGACCACTTCCTCACTGTCCGTGTGGTCACTGCTTGTCTCTGAACCAGGGGTTAATACCATGAGTTGAGATGAACCAGGTTATGGTCTGAACGGCCCAGTGGAGGAAGAGCTGTGGATTTATATGCTTCCTTGACATTGGCATACAGCAGGTCCAGAGTCTTTCTCTCTCGTCTTTAAGTCCACAAACTGGCTGAAAGTGGGCAGACATGATGAGAGAGTAACATGGTTGAAGTCTCCAGACTTCAAACCTAGGGCTCTGGTTTAGCACCCTCGCAGTAGTCAAGTGGATGATGTCACACGCGCCGTCCTTGTTAGCAGAAGTTGGGATGTACACAGCACATAGAATGGTGTGAGAACTTGTGTGGGAGATGATACGGATGCATAGCTACAACACACAGTTCAATGTCCAGCTTACAGATTACTTCTTTAATCATGATGTGAGTAGAATTACACCATCTGTTGTTCACAAACACAGCCAGCCATCCTCCCTTCTTCTTACCAGTTCGCTTGTGGTCTTTGTCTGCCCTCACAGTAGTAAAACCGTTCAGCTGAACATGAGAGTCAGGTACACACAGGCTCATCCATGACTCAGTGAAGCACACAATGCTGCATTCCCGGTATTCCTGTTGTGTCCGTGTTAGAGCAGACAGTTCATCCATTTTGTTAGCCAGTGACCTGGCTATTTCTGCTTCTTTTCCCGCTGTTTCTCTCCCACTCTGCAGTCCCGGTAAGGACATCTCAGCTCCGCTGGAATCACCGGCCACTGCAAAGTAAACGGTGTAAACGGCTTCCGCAGTGCGAGCAGCTGATTCCTTGTGTAGACAAAGTGAGGGCGCGCGGTGCGGTTGCAGTCTGAAAGTTCTGTTGAATTATCCATCGAAACATCAATAAAATTTTAAAAAGTTGTAAAAAAAAGTTGTGTAACAGCTTTAGACCCTGCCTCAATATCCATAAAAGAAAGAAAGTGGGTAAAAAGTGTATATAAGTGTCTGCTATATCATAACAGCCTCCTAGCAACAACCTGGAATACCATAGCAACCGTATACCAACCACCTGGGATACCACACAAAACACTTAGCAACACCATATCACCCACCCAGGATACAGTGGGGAAAAAGGTATTTAGTCAGTCATCAATTGTGCAAGTTCTCCCACTTAAAAAGATGAGAGGCCTGTAATTGACATCATAGGTAGACCTCAACTATGAGAGACAAAATGAAGAAAACAAATTTAGAAAATCACATTGTCTGATTTTTAAAGAATTTATTTGCAAATAATGGTGGAAAATAAGTATTTGGTCAATAACAAAAGTTCTTCTCAATGCTTTGTTATATATTCTTTGTTGGCAATAACAGAGGTCAAACATTTTCTGTAGATCTTTACAAGGTTGGCACACACTGCTGCTGGTATGTTGGCCCATTCCTCCATGCAGAACAGTGATGTTTTGGGGCTGTCAGCGGGCAACACGGACTTTCAACTCCCTTCAAAGGTTTTCTATGGGGTTGAGATCTGTAGACTGGATAGGCCACTCCAGGACCTTGAAATGCTTCTTACGAAGCCACTCCTTTGTTGCCTTGGCAGTGTGCTTGGTATCATTGTCATGCTGAAAGACCCAGCCACGTTTCATCTTCAATGCTCTTGCCGATGGAAGAAGGTTTGCACTCAAAATCTCACAATTCATTTCCCCATTCATTCTTTCATGTACACGGACCAGTCGTCCTGGTCCCTTTGCAGAGAAACAGCCCCAAAGCATGAAGTTGCCACCCCCATGCTTCACAGTTGGTATGGTTTTCTTTGGATGCAACTCAGCATTCACTCTCCTCCAAACATGACGAGTTGTGTTTGTACCAAACAGTTCTACTTTGGTTTCATCTGACCATATGACATTCTCCCAATACTCTTCTGGAACATCCAAATGCTCTCTTGCAAACTTCAGACGTGCTCATCTCAAGTTTGAAGTGCCCGTCTGGCACTTCAAGATCTGAGTCCCTGGCAGCGTAGTGTGTTACTGGCAGTAGCCTTTGTTACTTTGGTCCCAGCTTTCTGCAGGTCATTCACTAGGTCCCCCCATGTGGTTCTGGTATTTCTGCTCACCGTGTGATTATTTTGACCCCACGAGCTCAGATCTTGCGTGGAGCCCCTGATCGAGGGAGATTAGCAGTGGTCTTGTAGGTCTTCCGTTTTCTGATTATTGCTCCCACAGTAGATTTCTTCACACCAAGCTGCTTGCCTATTGCAGATTCAGTCTTCCCAGCCTGGTGCAGGTCTACAATCTTGTTTCTGGTGTCCTTCAACAGCTCTTTGGTCATCATAGTGGAGTTTGGAGTGTGACTGTTTGAGGTTGTGTGCAGGTGTCTTTTATACAGATAACAAGGTCAAACAGGTGCCATTAATACAGGTAATGAGTGGAGGACAAAGAAGCCTCTTAAAGAAGAAGTTACAGGTCTGTGACAGCCAGAAATCTTGCTTGTTTGTAGGTGACAAATTATTCCACCATTATTTGCAAATAATGAATAGTAATATTAGTTAGCTATCAGTTACCTATGGTGAAACAGGTAATAGTTAACATATCCATACTTTCCCCATTAGTTATGAGAAAGAGCAGCCCAGATCAATCCACAAGGGACCTGCACAACCCACATTACTACACTTTTAATGCAGTTACAATGCATTAAATGCATTTATTACAATAAAATGGAGTAAATTTACTCAACACACAGTAACTGCTGAAAGTAAACTGAAAGACAAAACAAAGATTAAATTGCATTCGTCCATGAGGAAATTATGTAAACATTTCAGTCATGTAAATTAAAACCATTAAATCAAATCAAATTTATTTGTATAGCGCTTTTTACAACTGATGTTGTCACAAAGCAGATTCACAGAATTCCAGTTGAACAGAATTAATTGTTCCAGTGCATTAACATAAATAGTTTAATTAAAAGAAGCTGCCCTGCTACAGTCTGTGTAGATTAACAACATAAACTCATAACCTGGTTAACGACATTTATAATGTAGTTTTTTGCTAGGGAAGTCCAAGTGATTTTGTACCAGTTCTGATAGGGTTCTGTAAACCACTTTCATTTCTTGTTTTATTTTTACTCATGAACTGCATCTGTTATATTGGTTAAAGTCTGTATGTGACCTGTGACGTGATTTGTACACAACATGACGACATTAACACTACCAGATAGGTGTAGATGTTAACTGTGTTTTGGTACTATATTAAACCAATTTTTGCTGCCTTGTTAAAAAAAAAATGTTTCTTGTTAACTAAACAGACCAGTGTTAAGGTTTTGAACAACATTCTCACCTGTGTGCTCATCAGAGTAGTTTATATCAGTAAGCTGTATTGATTGAGTGCAGTGTAATCAGACTCTTACATGCTGGCCATCCTTTGGCTATGCCCCCAGCAAGAGTGCTTTTCTCACTTTGACTCAAACTCGGACACTAACCCAAACTGACAGGCTCAAACCAGGTAGCATGTAACGTCCAGTGCCACACAAGACCTGCAAAGTCTAAAGCTGTGTCCAAAATCGCGTAATAGTACACTGTATGTTTCAAATAATTAAAAACTAATGGTGTTGTGTTATTTTGACACACTGTTTATTATGTATTCCGTTTTGTATGCAACCTGAGACATCTTCACCGAAAAACATGAGGCTTAACCTGGCAATTTACCATCAGGCATTGCCTTTGGTAGTCATGAAAGTAAAACGACAAATGTGACTAGGGGTGCAACGATTATTTGACTTGGCAACTAATTCTGTAGTCGATTAGTTGGTGACGTCGTTACATGTCTTTCTCGTGCTCACCAGGAACGTTTTGACATTATTGGTCACTTGAGAGTTAAGAACAGCACGATGGCTACCTTCCTTCCATCCATCATCTTCTGCTTCTCCGGGGTTCGGGTCGCGGGGTCAGCATCTTAAGCAATGAGGCCCAGACCTCCCTTTCCCCAGCCACATCCACTAGCTCTCCGGGGGATTCCCAGGCGCTCCCAGGCCAGCTGGGCAATATAGTCACGTCAGCGTGTCATGGGTCTTCCCCGGGGTCTCCTCCCTGGTGGACTTGCCTATGACACCTCACAAGGGAGGCGTCCAGGAGGCATCCTAACCAGATGCCCGAACCACCTCAACTGGCTCCTCTCGACGCGAAGAAGCAGCGGCTCTACTCAGAGACCCTCCCAGATGACCGAACTTCTCAGTCTATCTCTAAGGGAGAGTCCAGACACCCTGCGGAGGAAACTCATTTCGGCCGCTTGTATTCGCGATCTTATTCTTTCGGTCATTACCCAAAGCTCATGACCATAGGTGAGGGTAGGAACGTAGATTGACCGGTAAATTGAGAGCTTTGCCTTGATGGCTACCTCAAGAACAAAATCCTCAAAAGTGCGGGAGCATTTAAACTCTGAAAAAAGGTTGTCAGTTGTGCTATTTGTAAAGTCGACATTAGCTGGCATGGGAGCACATCCTCCATGATGGAGCGTCTGAAAGGGAAACTCATCGGCTCACTACATGAAGATTCATCTCGATAAGACACATTCCGTTCATGCGTACTAACGCACTAAGTAGTGTGGAAAAATAGCGCGTCTACCATTATAAATGCACTCATTAATGTAGTATGTAAAGTGCAGAAGTGTGTGGTTTGGAATGCGGCAGTAGTTGCGCTAGTGAACTAATGTGAGTTAATGTTAATGTTAAAGCTCTCCTACTTCATGTTATGAGCTGTTACATTTGTATTTTGAAATGCACATTCTCTGGTATCATTAATGGAGTTGGAACAGAAAGGAAAGTAAGGCTCAATCACATTTCACATACCCCTACCCCTTGTTTTCGAGTGTAACCCTCCCCACCCTTGAAACTGAGTTACAAGGGGTAGTGGTTGAAATCTTCCCCCTATGAAATGGGACAGCCGTTCAAAAACTGGATACATCATCAGTTGTCGTCAGCGTCTTTTACGTAAACAGGCGAGACAAGGTTTTCCGGCCCTTTCCAATATGCTTCCTCCAGATGGGGTGATCGCACTTGTGTGTCACATGACCGGAGAGGTGAATCTTATTTAAAATAGCCTGAAAAAAATAATCAGGACGTGTTTTCCTGCTTTGTCTCCGTACTATAGCAATAATGGCATATCACACAGACATTTGCCATTTATCCGAAGGAGACTGAAAAGCATGGGTGCTCGCAAACGGCTTTTTACCAGAGAAAATTCTTACAATTATCTGTCTCTTTGGCCGCTTGTGCAGCCATCTTGCCCATGATTTGCATAGCATTCTGGGAATTTCTCATAGCACTCCGTTTGTAGTCTGCCTCTGAAAAATCTCAGTTTGAAGGGCCATGTAGCCCTAACACTTCACCCTGCCCCTCCATCTAAAGGGTTACCTTTGAAATGAAATGTTTACATAAAATCTAACTGTTCATAGAGAACAAGTTTGCCACAAACTTTCGCCACTTTCCCATCCGCTCCATCTGAGTGCATCAGTTGAGAATATCTGCTCTCAGAGTAGAGCAAGACTTTCACAAGAGCTTGAGGAGATATGAACTTTCAACTCCCTCCACAAATTTTCTATGGGGTTGAGGTCTGGAGACTGGCTAGGCCACTCCAGGACCTTGAAATGCTTGTTACGGAGCCACTCCTTCGTTGCCCGAGCGGTGTGTTTGGGATCATTGTCATGCTGGAAGACCCAGCCACGTTCCATCTTCAATGCTCTCACTGATGGAAGGAGGTTTTGGCTTAAAATCTCACGCTACATGGCCCCGTTCATTCTTCCCTTAACACGGATCAGTCATCCTGTCCCCTTTGCAGAAAAAACGCTCCAAAGCATGATGTTTCCACCTCCATTCTTCACAGTAGGTATGGATGCAACTCAGCATTCTTCTTCCTCCAAACACGACGAGTTGAGTTTTTACCAAAAAGTTCTATTTTGATTTCATCTGACCACATGATATTCTCCCAATCCTCTTCTGGATCATTGATCATTCATATGCTCTCTGGCAAACTTCAGACGGGTCTGGACATGTACTGGCTTAAGCAGGGAGACACGCCTCGCACTGCAGGATTTGAGTCCCTCTCGGCGTAGTGTGTTACTGAGGATAGCCTTTGTTACTTTGGTCTCAGCTCTCTGCAGGTCATTCATCAGGTCCCTCTGTGTAGTTCTGGGATTTTTGTTCACCGTTCTCATGATAATTTTGACCCCATGGGATGAGATGCGTGGGGCCCCAGATTGAGGGAGATTATCAGTGTTCTTTTATGTCTTCCATTTTCTTACAATTGCTCCCACAGTTGATTTATTCACACCAAGCTGCTTGCCTATTGTAGATTCACTCTTCCCAGCCTGGTGCGGGTCTGTAACTACACACTAATATACTTGTTGCTTTTGCGACAACAAAGTTACTACCTTGTTGTAAACTCCCTGACGCCTTTCATACCTGGACCAGGATTAGTCTGATGTCACGCAATTTGAGAGAGAGAAGCTTGCTCAAAACTGCACCCACCGTGGCTCGCTCACAATCAACTCTGGAGCAATCGCTAAATGCGGGTGCTAGCTTGGGGCGACATGCTAAGGACTCTACCAGCTCTCAAGCCCACGCAGCGGGCAGCCCCTCCCACGACACAGCGGTACCCTTAGAGAGGACTAGCTCCCCGGCAGCTAATATCATGGCTGACTCGGCTGACACTCCGCCTTGGTTCTTGTCAGCGCTCGAAAACTTGAAAAGTTCTTTGCTCTCAGAGAATACTGTGGCTCTGTCCAGTGCTCTACAGCCCATTGCTGACACTCTGGACTCAATCAAGCAAACACTCGAATCTCATTCGGGGAGCATCAAAGCCCTGGAAGCCTCTATTTCAGATCACAGCAATAGGATAGCTCAATTGGAAAATCAATGCAGATCTCTCACTACGGAAAACTCCACACCGCTTGATAAGCTAGATGACCTGGAGAACCGCTCCCGTCGCTCCAATTTGAGAGCCATCGGAATCCCGGAGAGGGTCCAACAAACTTCATGACAGATCTGCTGGAGGCATTCGGCTCGGACTACTTCCATCATCGGCCTATTCTGGAAAGGGCGCATCGGCTCGGCCGATCAGCTGCGGCAGGCAGCACAGACTCTAACAAGTCGAGGCCCTTCATTATGCTCTTTCACTCATTTCAGGACAAGGAACGCGTCCTTCAGAGGAGCAGGGAAGGTGTGAGTTTTCGAGGTCACAGCATCAGATTTTTCCAGGACTATAGCGCGGACCTTTCTCGGCGACGGGCCGCTTTTCGCGCTGTGAAAGCCGCGCTATATAAAGAAGGGGTCCGATTCAGTATGCTCTACCCGGCCTGACTACATGTTGTTTCCAAAGATGGTTTCAAGTTTTTTGAGACACCGGAGGCGGCACAGGCTTTTCTGAAAAATCACTATAATCGCTGAGCCACTCAAATGTCTTGAGGAGTAAAACAACTTTATGTTGCTTAATACCAGTGTTTCCAGATTTTATGCGCTGTTAACCAGTAAGAGTTCACTTACACTTGACTGTGATAAAAGTTCTCTCAACACACAAGCTGCAGTGTAGATATGATTAAGGTACATTTCTTACATTTTTGCAATTACCATTACTTTCAGATTGATTATGCACATACAGATCCTTCTAGGTTATAATCCTTCTAGGTTATCTAAGGTATAATCTTCACTTGTTGTGGTTTCTTCTTACATATTCTATGTATATAGTACGCAGGCTCGGCCTATCTGATAACTTGGTGTCTAGGGAGCAATAGAAAATGCACAATTATAAAGGTTAACACACATAAATACTTAGTTTGTGCAAACATGTGTGGGTACTTGATTTTTATTTTATTTTTTTATTTTTTCCCCACTCATTTTCTGTTGTCGCTGGGTACACTTTCCCATTGTATAGGAATGTGGTAGCGTTTGTGGGGGTGTTTGGGACGGGGTTTGTTGTTGTGTTTGTGTGGTGCTGTGGATGGTCTTTCTTTCTTTCTTTTTTTTGTGTGTTCCCTCCCCAATCTCAGTTTCTCTTCTTTCTCCAGGTTGCTATGCTTTCAGCCTTTGTCTGCATAATACACCTATGTTCTCTACCGCATCATCTATTTGTCTCTTCTTCTCATTTAAATGGCTTCCAATATAAATAATCTGGTTAGATTTATTTCCTGGAATATCAGGGGCCTGCAGTCTCAAATGAAAGCTGTAAAGGTTTTTAATCATATTAGATCCATGAAGGCGGATATAACATTTCTCCAAGAAACCTACCTCTCCAGATTTGAGCATACCAAACTGCGTAAGCCCCGGGTTAACCAAGTATTTCATTCTAACTATAGTAGTAGATCTAGGGGAGTAGCAATATTGATTAATAAAAGAATACATTTTACGCCTTCCAATATCATATCTGACCAGTATGGTAGATATATTATTGTAGTAGGCTCACTTTTTCAAACTCCAGTGGTGTTAGTTAATATATATGCACCAAATTCTGATGATGTCGATTTTATGGATAGGTTGCTGTCCATAATTCCTGATCTAAATTTGCACAAATTAGTTCTCGGAGGTGACATTAATAGTGTTATGAACCCCACAATAGATCGATCAAAACTGACGTCAACAGTAATCTCAAAAATGGCATCATTGTTGTCCTGCTTTATGGATGAAAATGGCTGTGTTGAACTTCACCCTCAGTCAAGATCTTTCTCTTTCTACTCTCATGTACATTCTTCCTTTTCTCTAATTGACTATTTTTTTGTCAATCGCGAGCTCATGCAGTTTATTACCCAAGTTCAGTATTTGCCGATAGTTATTTCAGACCATGCACCACTGCAGCTGGATCTTACCTTCAGTTATTATCAGAGAGACCCCTCTCAGTGGCGTTTTAATCCAACACTACTCTCAGAGGAGAATTTCTGTACAACGATCTCAGATTCCATTTGTTTTTTTTTTTACACACTAACAAAACTGATTCTATTTCGAATTCAGTGCTATGGGAGTCGTTCAAAGCTGTTATTCGGGGTGAAATTATCTCCTATGCCTCGTACATTAAGAACACCAACAAGAAAAAGTTGGACTAGCTTTCTAGTTCTATATTATCTGTAGACAGTCAGATTTCTTCCTGTCCAACTCCAGAATTAATTAAAAAGCGGCTTGACCTACAAGCATAATTCAATTTGTTTTCCACAAAATATGCTGAACCTTTATTTTACGTTCTCAAGGTTTTTTTTATGAATATGGTGAAAAAAGTGGGCGAGTACTAGTGCATCAGAAGGAGACAGGCTGCGTCCAGACTAATACACCAAGTTAGGAACACTCATGGAAATTTCTTGACTCATCCTAAAGACATCAACAAGGCTTTTAAAAATTACTACTCTTCATTATATACCTCGGATGGCCCGACTGATACTATTGCTATGCACTCATTTATAGACAAACTAGCACTCCCGGTTCTTGATCCTATACTGGCTGAAGATTTAGATCGCCATGGACCAGATGGGTTTGGTATAGAGTTTTTTAAGAAGTTTGACAACCAACTGTCACCTCTTTTGCTGGAGGTATTTAACGAGTCACTGGATAGGGGTTCTTTGCCCCCTTCCCTTACGCAGGCTAATATCTCACTTATAGCTAAAAAGGATAAAGATCCCACTTTTTGCAGCTCATATCGTCCCATCAGTTTGCTTTGTAACAAGCACAAAATCTTAGCTAAGATTCTGGCCAAACGCATTGAAATTGTCCTCCCATCTATTATATCAAATGACCAAACAGGCTTTATTAAAGGGCGGCATTTATTTTCTAACATTCTAAATATATTATATACATCAGATAATTAGCAAATTCCAGAAGCTGTTGTTTCGCTAGACGCAGAGAAGGCCTTTGACCGTATAGAATGGGACTATTTATTTTTTGTTCTTAATAAATTTGGGTTCGGAAATATATTGATTTCCTGGATTTAGCTGCTCTATACTGCACCATTAGCTCGTGTCCTTACAAACTCTATATATTCTGATTTATTTTTCTTTACACAGATGTACACACCAAGCCTTTATCGCCCTTACTTTTTGCTATTGCCATAGAACCTCTCTCAGTCGCTCTTAAAACTGCTCCTGGAGTACAAGGAATCATGAGGTATGGAATTGAAAAGTTTCCCTCTATGCGGATGATCTCTTGATATATATAACTCACCCCCTGTCTGCCATTACTGTTATTAATTCCATTTTAGTAGAATTTGATTCATATTCAGGCTATAAGCTAAATTTCTCCAAAAGCACGTTTTACCCAATTAATGCTGCTGCTTGTACAATTACACAAATGGAAATCCCCTTTAGGCTGGCACCTGACGGATTTAAATATCTAGGTGTTAATATTACTCAAAAAATATCACTTATTCAGGATGCCAATTTCTCCCCTCTACTTACTAAAATGTGCAGTGACCTGCAGAGGTGGAGTAGCCTTCCCCTCTCTTTAGCGGGCACGGTACAGTGTATTAAGATGAATGTCCTTCCTAAATTCTGTTTTTTGTTTCAATGTCTTCCTATTTTTCTCCCCAAATCCTTTTTTGTTTCTATAGATAAGGCTGTCACTGGCTTTATTTGGGGTGGTCGTGTCCCCCGTATCAGGAAAGGAATTCTTCAGTGTCCCCGTTCTTCTGGTGGCTTGGCCCTCCCTAATTTTATGTATTACTACTTTGCAGCCAACATACAAAAAATGGCATTTTGGTTTAAAAACCCAGAGACTGCATGGTGTATTATGGAATCCCTTTCCTGTCACTCGTCTTCTATTCACGCCTTGGTTTATTCCTCTCTTCAAATACTTTCCTCTCATTTCTCCTCCAATCCAATCCTATGCTAAAGATCTGGACTCAGTTTCACAGAATGTTTCATTTTACTGAGGCGTCTGTTTTAAGTCCAATATGTAAAAATCATTTATTTAAGCCTGCAACCCTGGACTCTAGATTTATAAGCTGGGAGAGGAGAGGTATTACCACCTTTAAGGATCTCATTGATGAAACATTTCGTAGTTTCCCTTCAGTAGCCTCTACATTTAGGCTTCCTAGAACAGACCTTTTTAGATTTTTCCAAAATCTAAAATCCCACAATCCCTTTTTCCCATGTTTCCGGAATGCCCCCCTGCTCTCCCATGGGAGGACTTTTTTACGGCCAAAACTGAGGGAAAGCTTATTTCTATTTTTTATAATAAGATCTTGTCTTTTCATAAAGTAAAGATTCCTGATGCCAAGACTAAATGGGAAGCAGAGTTAGGACTTGAGTTGGACGAGAGATGGTGGACTGAAGCTTTGGCCAGAGTTAACCCTTCATCCTCTTGTGCAAGACTAAACATAATACAACTGAAAGTTATTCATAGAGTTCATCTATGCAATGCTAAATTAGCACAAATTTATCCGGAGGTTAAGCCAACCTGTCCCCGCTGCGACGAGGACCCAGCAACCCTCTCTCATATGTTTTGGTCTTGTCGCAAATTGGGGAGATCCTGGGATTTTGTAGCTTCCTGCGGAGGACTTTGGTACTCCCCCCTCTTGAATAGACAATAGTCCCAAGCCCCACCCCCTCCCCCCCTTTATTTATTTGTTTTATTTGTTTGTTTTACATTAATGTTTTGATTTTTCACTGTTTTCATTTCTCTATTTTCATTTCATATTATTTTATTTGCATATTGATTCACGATTTGTACTTTGTAGTTGTTGCTTTAGTACTTTTGTTTTTGAATGTTTTTTTTGTATTCGTGTTGTAAGACCTGTAAAGTCTGACTGTTTGAGGCTGTGGACAGGTGTCTTTTATACAGATAACGAGGTCAAACAGGTGCCAATAATACAGGTAACGAGTGGAGGACAGAAGAGCTTCTTAAAGAAGAAGTAACAGGTCTGTGAGAGCCAGAAATCTTGCTTGTTTGTGGGTGACCAAATAATTATTTTCCACCATAATATACAAATAAATTCTTTAAAGGTCCTACAGTGTGATTTCCTGGATTTTTTTTCTCATTTTGTTTCTCATAGTTGAAGTGTACCTATGATGATTACAGACCTCTCTCATCTTTCTATATAGGAGAACTTGCACAATCAGTGGCTGACTAAATACTTTTTTGCCTCACTGTATATACACTGCTCAATAAAATAAAGGGAACACTCAAATAACACATCCTAGATCTGAATGAATGAAATATTCTCATTGAATACTTTGTTCTGTACAAAGTTCAATGTGCTGACAACAAAATCACACAAAAATCATCAATGGACATCAAATGTATTAACCAATGGAGGCATGGACTTGGAGTCAAACAGAAAATTAAAGTGGAAAAAACACACTACAGGCTGATCCAA